>NW_005187758.1:41432-46602 GCF_000239375.1 Pundamilia nyererei | reverse complement strand
CCTCTGCAGATGATCTGTTAGCTGTTTGACAACTACTCTTTCAAGGATTTTTGATATGAAAGGAAGGTTGGAGATTGGCCTATAATTAGCTAAGAGTGCTAAATAAATTCAAATACAGGAAGCTCTCCTTATTCAAAGTTTATGTTTAAGGCCAAAGTTGTGGTCCCCAAGTCAAACTGGAACCAGCTAACCACTCCAGCTATGATGCAAATAAATGCCAGTTCACCAGTCAGCTGCTACAGACTGAACAACTGTCATAACAATTTGCATATTAATGATCATGAAACTGTTTCCACAGCTTACTGTCAGGTCCTGGTGCTAATTAGTCATTACACAACTGCCTTTTTAAGGCTTGGGAAACCTGCAGCCATCCTAGACTGAAGAGGACATGACGGATGAGTGATAAAACGCGCCTTCTACTGAAAACGCTGCGTCTAGATGAACAGAATCAACTTTTTGGTGCAACAGTTTATTTCCAGAGTGGACTACATTTGGACTACAAACTGGGATTCCTGCTGCAGTTCTTGTTGGCGTGCGTACGTTCATGACGGTTACGTTTATCTGACCGGGAAAACCTTTTGTTACAGTGTCGGCACTTGTATGGTTTCTCTCCTGTGTGGACACGTTTATGCACTTTAAGCTGATCTGCAGTGGTGAAGGATGACCCACACTGGTCACAGAGGTGCTCTTTAACCCCACTGTGGATGAGTTCATGACGTTTTAGTTTATCTGGTGTGGGGAAGCCTTTCCCGCATTCTTCGCAATAATGCAATTTGTGTCCAGTATGTCGCCGATGGTGCATCATTAGGTTTGTTTGCCAGTTGAAAGTTTTTCCACACAGGTCACAACGAAATGGTTTCCCACCACCACAGTGATGACAGGGTTGAGAACTGGATCCATCTGTGCTGCTCTGCTTCTAAACAAAGACACAAAGACAGCGTAAGTCAGGGAATTCCTTCAACATTTTAATCCTGAACCAGGCTTGAAATAAAGAGCATCTCTGCCAACATCGAATTACATTTTATTATATCTGAAAAAAGTTAACCCATCAAAGTACCAGATACCTTTTATATCTTTACTTTAAAAAAAAATGAAGTCATGCAAAACTGTACCCTCAAACAATCCCTGAAAGTGCATGGGGTGAGTCTATTTTTTTTTTTATTTAATCCCTTTTTTAAGTTTTAATAATAGAAGATAATCACATGAAACCAAATCTGTTTTAATCCCACATGCGGTTTCTCAGCACTTTGCACGGTCTGACCTTACTGGCAACAGTTCTTTCTCTAAAATCAGAACACACACCTGAATGCTCCAGATCAGCAAACTGTGAAACTCTGCTTTTATAGAGGTCCTCATCAGGAGTTAAAATATGTTCAGTTAATTAAATATGATTGGTAGTTGAATGCAAAACACTATCATTTGACTTCAGTTTTTATGAGCTGTTTACTGTTTTTTAGATGATGTCACACAGACAGCCAAGACATCACATGATCTGTGTGCATGGTTCTGATGTGAAACTGCATTTGTGCTACTTCACTGAGTGGCGTAAGAATAACCTGGATGAGTTTTTAAAAGACAGTGGGTCCTTTTAAAAAAATGGCAGGTAATTTCAAAGGTAACATTTACAGTAACCAAAGAAAAATTATTTTGTGGGGTCATTTTACTGTGACATGGAGAACAATGTAAGAAAGAGGACATGAGAGGAAGAAGAGATTATTTTCTAAGATAAACACAGCTCAAATATAAAACACAGAGATATGCTGTGATGTTGTTGGTATGTTTCACAGATACAACTAAATAAATAATAATAAAGACTTGTTTAAGGCTGGTAGTAACAAAATGTATGAAGACAGAATGTAAATGTGGTTCTTTGCCAAGACGCCTGTTATGTCTAGACGACACTGGTGAGTTAGGTGCCTTTCTGATGATTCAGTAATCTGGAGGTCAGTGTAATGTAGCTTAAATAGTAATAATAAAATGATAATGATGATAATAATCAAATAAATCCAGTAAAAATGGTCAGGGTACAGTGACCAGACTGAAACAGAGCCAGTGTCCAAAGGAAAACTACAGACCTTCGGAAAGCTGGCGAGCTATTGCTCGAGACAAAAAACCCCAAAACAAAACAACCTACAAGAAAGTTTTCTTTGAAGCAAACTATAAAGAAATTAAGGGGAGACATGAGACTTCTGCACTGTAGTATAAACTTTGGCATTACAAAAGTATAACAAACTCAAGTTAAAAGTCATAACTGAAATTGAACTAATTGCTCACATGCACTTTCATGAGGAGTGTTGATCCAAAAAGGCTAAAATTACAAGAAAAACATTATAATACATACCTCACAGTAACTGCACTTGTAGAGTTTCTGTCTGGTGTGAATCTGTTGGTGGACTTTTACAGAACTCTGTGCTTTAAAAGTCTTTTCACACAGGTCACATTTATAAGGTCTCTCCTCGGTGTGGGTAAACCTGTGGATTTGTAATTGTTTGTATCTTACAAACAGTTTGCCGCACTGTTCACAGCAATAAACATCCTGTCCGGTGTGAATACGCTGGTGTTTATTTCGATTTTCTATGTGGCTGAAAGTTTTTTCACAGATGTCACAGCTGTAAGCCTTAATACCAGAGTGGGAAACCTGATGTTTCCTTAAGCTACTACTTTGAGTAAAAGCTCTGCTACACTGATCACAGCTGTAAGGTTTAACTCCTCTGTGGATGAGCTTATGCCTTACCAAGCCTTCTTTCCTGGTGAAACCCTTTCCACATTCATCACAGCTGTACGCTTTAACTCCACTGTGAATGACCTGGTGTGCTTTTAAGTTTCCAGGCTGGGTAAAAGAATTCCCACACAAGTCACATCTGAATGGTCTCTCTCCCGTGTGGATGACTTCATGTCTTTCTAGAAAATACTTCCGAGTGAAAGTCATCCCACACTCATCACAGCTGTATGTTTTCTCTCCCTTTCTTCTGTGAGGTGTGTTGGTCTCCTGAGATCGCTGACTTCTCGCTCCATGTTGGTCCTGCAGTGACAGAGATACAAACATTGAGTGAAATCCAGTCAAACATAAACTTTAAACTTCGTCCATTAATACTAGTTTTAAACATGAGATTGGAGCATGGCAGTCACCAAACACCTTGTAGGATGCATTTTTAAAATAACCCATATTTTAATAGTTTACATTTATTTAATGTTTATTGTCTGTGAAGGTTCTCAGTCATCCAGGTCATCCTCGTCTAAGGAGCTTGGAAGGAAAACGTCTGGACTTCTTTAGTTTACCTGAAGATGTTTCACTGGTCATCAGAGAAGCTTCTTCAGTTCTAGGGTCAACTGGTGGAGAGTCTCAGATTTAAACCCAGTGGGAGTATCCCCCTAAAGAGGGACAAAAGGACCCCCTGATGATCCTCCACCTAATCACATGAGCCAAGGTGTGAAAACGGGTGTGGGTCACAATCAGCCAGAGTTTCGAGTGAGCTCATTGTGACTCCTAGCCCCACCCTGTCATGTGATTTCCTGACACCCTAAACCAGTTCTTTGCCCACTTTGACCAACAGAACAGGGACACCATCACCCTTCCTGCTGTTTCAGAGAGGGACGACACCCCTATCCAGCTGGAGCAGCATCAGGTCAGAGCCACACTGCACAGAGTCAACGTAAGGAAAGCAGATGGCCCAGACCATGTAGCAGGTAGAGTGCGTAAAGCATGTGCAGACCAACAAGCAGAGGTTTTCACCACCATCTTCCACCTCTCACTGCTACAGTCTGTAATACCATCCTGCTTTAAGTCAGCCACCATCTCTTCCAGTGGACGAGACCAAGACCAAGGAGATGGAAATCGACTTCAGATGAAAAAAGCGAGCTGAGCACTCTACCCTCTACATCAGGGGTGACAAACTCCAGGCCTCGAGGGCCGGTGTCCTGCAGGTTTTAGATCTTGCCCTGGGTCAACACACCTGAATCAAATGATTAGTTAATTACCAGGCTTCTGTAGAACTGCAAGACATGTTGGGAGGTAATTTAGCCATTTAAAATCAGCTGTGTTGAATCAAGGACACATGTAAAATCTGCAGGACACCGGCCCTCGAGGCCTGGAGTTCAACACCTGTGCTCTACATTGATGGAGAGGAGGTTTAGAAAGCTTTAAGTTTCTTAGAGTTCACATCTTAACATACGTTACCTGGTCCACAAACATTTCCCACCAGGTACAAAGCACAACAAATGCTGTACTTCCTCAGTAAGCTGTGTCAAGCCCAAATACCCGAAATACTGCTAAGTAAGTTCTACCGCTGCACCATCGAGAGCCTTCTGACTTACTGCTGTAAACTCTGGTCCAGCTGCTGTACTATGGAGGACAAGGGGAACTTGCAGCAGGTGGTGTGGGCGGCAGAGTGGACAGTTGGCATTTCATTAACTCCCCTCAGAGACATTTATACAGGCAGACTTCAGCAGAAAGGCAGAATCATCATCATGGACCCCTCATACCCTGGACATAGAGCAGGGTGATGTGACCAAAAATATTTATCATGATATACATTTGAAAATGAACGATTATGATATAATTGACAATATAATTGACACTAGACAAAATACTTTACAACTATACAACATTATTAGTGTAAAATAAAACCCATCAATGTATTTTCACTCAAACAAGCAGCTGTTTTTTATGTGAATTAAAGTTATATAAAAATTTTTGAACAGCCGGTTCCGCTCTCTTAATTCTCTGATAAGTCAGGGCCAAGCCAGCTCCGATCAGCAAGAACCCTGTTATCATGGTTCTGAATCTTCAGCGTCCTCGATCGACAGTCCCGCCAGGCACACGATCCTCCATGTCTGCCACCCGTCCATCGTGTATCCGGCAGGGAAAGTCCCTCCAGGACACTCGGGCTCTCCCGAGCCCAGACTGCTCATTGAGAAAAGGGTGTCAATAGCATTCAGAGATTGATCAAATCCATAATTCTCTTTTAGGTTTTAGAAACAGACTGTGAGTGTTCCAGGGAAAATAATACAAAAAACATGAGACTACACAAGGACATAAGAGCTAAGCAGGGAAGATAAGGGAGAGGAGAGGAGAAAAAGTGCATCCGCCTCCTCCGAGAGTCAAAGACTCAGTCTTTATGGTGTCATCCACATATCTGAACCAATGGCTTGGTGGTGTTCCAGGGTAGGA
>NW_005187758.1:39060-40376 GCF_000239375.1 Pundamilia nyererei | reverse complement strand
TGCTGCACATAAGATTACAAGTCATAAAAAGATTTAAAAAGAGAAAATAAAACAGGCAAAAAATTAACCAAAAGCAGTTTTAAAAAGGTGAGTTTTGAGTTGTTTTTTAAAAACAGCTACTGAGTCCACAGTTCTTAATGTTTGGGGGAGAGAGTTCCACAGTCTGGGGGCCACAGTGGCACTATCACCCTTAGTCCTCCTCTTAGTATTTTTTAAAGCAAGTAAGCCCTGATCAGATGACCTCAAAGACCTGCTAGGTCTTTTATTAGATTAGATTAGATTAAATAAAACTTTATTAATCCCTCGGGAGGGTTCCTCCGGGGTTTTCTCACAGCTGAATAAACATCAAATAGATAACTGATTAAAAAGAAGTGTGAGATGGTCGAAAAAAAATGTCCGGTTATATTTTAGATAGCAAGGAGCAGACAGCTGAGTTTCACTCCACCGAGAAAGCTCGTGACGTAATTCTAAAGGCTAGATCGTCACAGTCGCTCATTTCCGGTCTACCCGGCTTTCAGAGGACCACGAAGGCCGGGTCCTCAGGTGGACGCAACCTCTGAATTTGGACACCCCCGCTGTTTCCGGCCGGACAATAATGACGGTGACATTTAACTTATTTTATTCGATGAATAAACATTGTAAAATTCAAGTTTTTTGTACATATATATATGTATGTTATTGTAATTTTAAATGGTTTAAAAGCATGTAGAATAGCATATGTAGGCAAGTATATTTCTCCTTTTTTATCAAGAAGCAAAGACAAAAAGGAAAAAAAACAAGAAACATGGTAGGGTTGGGAGGTTGAATCATCCGTCCCCACCAATGCTAAAACCAAATCTACACCCTTGGTGTGCGCTGTTAAGTGCCAGGAGGATTGACAGGATTTATACATCAGGGAAACCAAACAACCTCTGGCGAAACGGATGGCACAACACAACACAAAGGGCGATCGTGGCTCAAAGAGTTGGGTGTTCGTCTCATAACTGGAAGGTTGCCGGTTCAAGCCCCGGCTCAGACAGTCTCAGTCGTTGTGTCCTTGGGCAAGACACTTCACCTACCACCTACTGGTGATGGCCAGAGGGGCCGATGGCGCGATATGAAGAGATGCCAAACTGTGTTTCATTCTTCTGGTAACAGAGGCAGCTCGGGCTGCCACAAACGATTATTTTGATAGTCGATTAATCAGATCATGCATCCATTGTACATACAACTTATTGCACCAGTAGCATCTGCTCTTATATAACTATCATTAGCTTACAGCTTTAAGTGTTTAAGGTCTGTGCTAACTAAAAATAAAGACAAGATGATAGTTTATT
>NW_005187758.1:6176-15679 GCF_000239375.1 Pundamilia nyererei | reverse complement strand
AGTGGCGGGGACAGTCATGTGGTTATTGTTCATGTGTCCAACAGCAGAGGGGAAGAAACTGTTCTTATGGCGAGAGGTTCTGGTGCGAATGGACCAGAGTGACCTTCATTGAGCTGACGTGACTGAAGAGAGCCTCCCTCTCTCAGGCTTACTCCCAGTACGCTCAGCGAGAGAGACATTAAACACAAAGCAGAACCTATAAAGATGTTGGTTTATCATTTATTATTTCACTAATAAATACAATTATCTTTTGTCACAGCGGTTTCCTATCCCAGCTATGATGGGGCGAGAGACGTGGTACACCCTGGACAGCTCCCCAGCCTGTCGCAGGGCTAACACAGAGACAGACAGCCATTTCCACTCACACTGACGCCCTTTTAGCTGTGAACTCCTTTGCAAACATAATTGGACATGCACAATAATGCACAGCTATAGAATGATTTGCTAAACCTGCTGTCCATTCTGCTGCCATCATGCATTAAAGAGCAGCTGCATGACATTCACAGGTGATATACGATATGCCTCAAGTGACTCCAATGGTGCCCAAAGCAGCAGCATCGCTTCTTCCTGTAATCACCATGAAAATCTTTGGTCGGAAAAACCAGGAGGGGGTGTTAATCAAAGCTCCTGATCAAAAACTGGAATGTGAAGGAAAGTGATCTTTGCAGCTGCTCCATGAATCTACAGAAAAGCTGCAGATGTTACTTGAAAACATGCAGATGAACTTTTAATTTAGTCTCTTTTGGCAAAAATGGGATTTCCAGGATTTGCCAAAAACGACTGCAGGAACTTAAACTGTTATAAATCTGTCACCAATATGTCAAACAGACCTGTCGTGACTAAGCCAGACAGAAAATTCCTATTAAAAGAAGAAGCAACCAGTCAGTGTTGTGCATCCTTTATGTATCTGTAAGAAGTCTCGCTGACATGAAAAATCTCGGATAATCTGAAGAGGAGGGCAGCAAAAAGACAGCATCACAGCTCTATAAACATGCTTCAATGACCAAAAGGACTGGATTGATTACAATGTAGGTGTAATAACACAGAGCCTTAAAAGCACTTGCAAACCAGGTGATTTCTTTATTTTATATAGAAGCCCTGTTCATTAAAGTCTACTTACAGATAGAAGTAAAGACATTAGACATAAAAACTCACAGAAACACCTGAAAGCATTGTCGCATATGATCAGCGGCTAACAGAGGGAGGATGAGCTGACTTGTAGCAAACACTCGGTCTGTAGAAAGTAGCGGAACATAGAAAACAACAGAGGAGCCTGCTCTCGTTGGAAGCAGAGGCGGATTCTCTCTCTCTCTGCTGGTATGAGTCAGTGTCTCTTACCCATCAGCCTCAGTGAACGGATCTTCTATGTTAGTCTGTACAACAAACAACAAACGCAACAATGACCGTGTACACGCCCGTGTGTGCCCGCCTGTCACAAACAGCAGCGGTAGCATCAAAGTCAGGCCCAGCCCGTTTGGTGCACCAAACAGCTGCAGCATGCTGAGCTAATGTTTTTCTCCAAACACTCTCTAAAAGTGTTCACAATAAACTGTGAACAGACACCGAGGAGAGCAGCAGAAGACCTCATTCAGGAGCTAAACTCAACATGAACTGAACTCACAGCAACGTTAGCTCGGTGCTTACCTTTAGATGAGAGAAACTCGGTTTGTGATCCAGCTGCAGCTCTTCTCCGCCTCTTCCTGTTCCTCTTTACATGCAGTTTACAAACAATGAATAGGTGCATTATCGCCACCAACTGGTGTGGAGAAACTAACGTGATTGAAGTTTGATCTATGTGAGGTTTTTACTCATTTTCAGATTTCTGACCTTTTCTGTTTTAAACTGTTCTCTTTAATCCGGTGCGTCATGTGAGAGTCTCCTCTCTTCCAATTTATCCTGCATTGTTTTGAATCCTGAAAAAAACCTCCCTGCAGGCAGGGATTGCTCAGTAGGTAGAGTGGTGGCCCCACGATCGGATAATCGCGGGTTCAATTCCCCTGAACAGCTACCCTGAGGTACCCCTGAGCAAGGTACCATCCCTACACACTGCTCCTCGGGTGCCCAATGGTTGCCCACTGCTTCACTGAGTGAATGGGTTAAAATGCAGAGAGGGATCAATAAAGTAAACTTTCTTTAAACCATCTTCCCCCCCTCGCTGTTGACCTGTTTAAGCCGTCTCTTCCAGAGTTAATGAGCCAGTATCCAGGAGAACATCATGTTCTATCTCTGTTTAAATGTCTGAATGTCTGTTCTGTATTCTGAATGAGATCCCTTCTCCTTACAGACAATAACTATCACTGAGCTTTTTCTCTGCCCTAAGCTACAATAAATGACTCTGATTTCATTGACTCTTTGATGGATTTGTATAAATATGAACATTAGTGCTGATCGATGTCTGCCTGCCCATTTTCTCCACAATCACCTCTACCTAAATATTTAACATTACATTTAGCACTTGCTTGTTTTAATTTCTTACTTACTGAGTATACGTTCTGTGTATGGCCCATTTTATGCTCTCATTAAACCAGTGGTATATATATATATATATATATATATATATATATACACACACACACACACACGTACCCACCTTATTACCGACATTAAAGCACAGTAGTATAGGCCTATTTAACACCATATACAGTTCAGACAAGACAATTGTATTTCTTATATGAATGTTATTTATTTTAACTGTCATAAACAAGATGTGACAAGTGATCATAATAACAACTGAACTGCAGTAAAACATTCACAGAAGGTGGGACATCCAATGTTTAAGTGATGACGTATGAACCCTGCTTCCAAAACTACTCTGCTTCTGTGGTTTATCATGTTTTAATGCTTTGTATCTTGTTCTATTTAATCTGAACAAGCCCCTAAAACAGTCTGTGATCACTGTCTGCCTCTCTTGTTTTTTATACCGCTAATCATTTTCAAGCTCACTTTTTAAAACCTTACCATTAACTACAGCCCAGCCCATTGAGCAGTATATTAATGACTAACCTTGTATTGTGGGTGGATTATCTCGGTTGTTCTCCTGACTGAAGTTTGGTTCGTTTACAACAACAACAATAATAGCTTTCATCCTCCAGCTTCACTGTGCATATATTAGACTTGTAGTCAAGACCGCCTAAACCAAGACCAAGACAATACCAAGACCAGAGGGTATCGACACCAAGACAAAGTCGGGATGAGATCAAGACTGAGACAAAAAAGTGTTTGAACTGCAGCCAGATGCTGCTTCGTTTACGCATGTCAGGCATATTTATGTGTTTTTGCGATGCACTCGCACAGCCCTCCTCACCGCTGTCTACTGTCTCACTCACTGAGTGGACAGACGCACGCTCCACTTGACTGTCGCATCTCTCACCCTCTGCTTTTCACATAATGATGTTATCCTAGCGAAAGGAAATTAAGTGAGGAGCCGGCTCTCGCTCATTGGGAGTCGACTCTTCTAATTCACTACAAAGCACTCTCTAAGCACGGCTCTTAGAGCCGTTTTGTGCTTGACACATTATCCAACGTTACGTTGTGTCATGGATACTGTTGACTCCAAATCTCCTGACCACTATGCTGATCGGAGACGGCAAGACCGAGACAGTGAGAACAAGACAAGGTAACTGGAGTTTGAACTTGTGATCTGCACACACTTTAATGGTGTATAATATGATACTATGGTTAATATAATATGCCTGGCCATGGAGCACTGAGCCTGCTGTGTGTGTCTGTCTCTGGCACTTCATCCATTATTGTGGGGGGGAAAAAACAGTGTTGAAACCAAGACTGAAAGTGAGATTTATTCAAATAGATATTTGCATATTGACCAACACAACAGCGAGTTTTCACACAGCATTGATACCAAAAAGGGAAAATATCGCCTCTTTTATCTCCATGTGGATACAATCTTTGTCTGTTGTAATGGTGGGGAGTTTTCTTCTCACAGCCACTAGGCATAACAAAGACAGACAAAGTGCCTAATGACCATGAAAACATCTGACAGTTATCTGCATTGGGGTTTTTTGTTGTTGTTTTTTTTTCATCTCCACACACACTAGATGATGTTAGAAGCTAAATCAGATGAAACACAGATTTCCCACCACATTCAAATAAAAAGAGGTGTTTCCCATATCATTTGGACATCATTCCTTTGGACAACATGGATCTAGTGAGAATCACTTACTACTACTAATAATAATAATAATAATGGATTGCGTTTATATAGCGCTTTTCGGGGCCCTCAAAGCTCTTTACAATTCCACTATTCAATCACACACTGGTGGAAGCAGCTGCAGTTGTAGCCACAGCTGTCCTGGGGGAAGACTGACAGAAGTGAGGTTGCCATATCGCGCCATCACCAGTAGGCGGCAGGTGAAGTGTCTTGCCCAAGGACACAACGACCGAGCCTGTCCGAGCCGGGGCTCGAACCGACAACCTTCCGGTTACAAACGAACTGCCAACTCTTTGAGCCACCATCGCCCCATAAATAAGAGATCACTAAACTCACATAGACACAAAACAGGCCTAAATACACACTTGAATATACTCATAACACTGCTGAGTGCACTCTTGGTGATGCTGTGTACCTGTAACCAGCTCTGAAAACTTTTACTTAAAAAGCCAAAGTTGGTCTGTGTGTTCACTTCTGTCTCACAGCCTACGAAAGAGGATTTGAAATTATCAGATTTACATCCTCCTTACAAATAGAGACATCGATTATGGTCCATTAGATTAAACCAAAGAACTAAAGAATAAACATCATTTAAGAAAACTCCAGAAGACTGGGCTATGGCTGGTCTCACTGAAGAACAACAACAGATTCAACTGCAGACTTTAACTTCTAACGGTTCTTTGCTGCTTTACCCCAATTTTCTCAAGATGCTTTTCCATCTGCTTTTTAAACAAGTTTTGTAATATCAGTTGGATATAAAAGACAGTTAATAAATACATATTAATAATACAACTACTACTAAACACTACTGTGTCCTAAAGAGGAAAAGATTTTTTTTTTAAAAATTAAAACATTTTTAGAGCATCGAAATTCATTTCAGAAAAAATCTTGATCTACATATCTATACTTGCAGCAGTTAAATTTAACATTCGGGATTATTCACTGTAGGCCCAAAAATCAGAGCTAGCTCATCAGATCCAAGGGTGACATCAGCTGACACTCTCTACAGGAGACTCCACCTGAACTCTGTGGAGCCTGATCTCAAGTTTTTTAAGTCTGACCCTGAAACCAGGAGAGGATCTTTCTGTCTCTGCAGATTCATTGTGATCCGGGGATTTCAGTTCTGCATGCTCACACTGATGTTTGCAAAGAGCAGATAATGAAGTGAATGTTTTTGCACATTGGTAACAGTGAAACAGTTTATTTACAGCGTGGGATCGTTTGTGTTCAGAGTATGAACTGACATTCCTGAAGTTCTTGTCACACTGGTCACAGCTGAAGTTCCCTCTAATGTGTGTACGTTCATGAAGGTTACGACTATTTGAATGTGAGAAGCTTTTGTCACAGTGTCTGCACTTGTATGGTTTCTCTCCTGTGTGGATTCGTATATGCCCTTTAAGCTGACCTGCACTAGTAAAGGATGACCCACATTGGTCACAGAGGTGGTCTTTAACCCCACTGTGAATGAGTTCATGTTTTTTTAATGTACTTGGAATGGGGAAGCCTTTCCCACATTCTTTGCAGTAGTTCATTTTGTCTCCAGTGTGTCTACGTTGATGTCTTGTTAGGCACTCTTGATGATTGAAAGTTTTTCCACAAAGTTCACAGCGAAACATTTTCCCACCACCACAGTGACGACAAGGTTGAGAAGTGGATCCATCTGTGTCGCTCTGCTTCTAAACAAAGACACAAAGACAGTGTAAGTCAGTCCTTCAACATTTTTCTCCTGAACATCGCCTGATATAAAGAGCATCTCGCCAAAGTCCAATTACATTTTATTGTTTACCTTGCAACATTCAGCTTACTGGGCTACAATTACAATAAGAGTATTGTGACTAGAAAAGCAGTTATTTAGTTGTTTTTTTTATGATCATGAAAGACAAAAATAATAACTGAAGTCTGATGAACCTCTCAGCACTACCTTTCCATCCATTAGAATTACTAACATGCTAACACAATTTAATGAGCAAAGTTGTTCCAAACAGGCAGACTAAAATAAAAACACAAAATAAGAAAATATAAATACATACCTCACAGTAACTACACTTGTAGCGTTTCTCTCTGGTGTGAATCTGTTGGTGGACTCTCAGGTAACGTGGAGCTTTAAAGGTTTTATCACACAGGTCACATTTATAAAGTCTCTCCTCAGTGTGGCTAAACATGTGGTATTTTAAGTGTGTGGCTGTCTTAAAAGTTTTGCCACACTGATCACAGCAGTAAACATCATGTCCAGTGTGAATGCGTAGGTGTCTATTTAGGTAACTTTTAAAACTAAAGGTTTTACCACAAATGTCACAGCTATATGCCTTAATCCCAGAGTGGATAATTTGATGCTTCTTTAACTTGCTACGATAAGAAAAAGCCTTGTCACACTGATAACAGCTGTATGCTTTAATTCTACTGTGGATGACCTGGTGCCTTTTTAAGTGTCTAGGCTCAAAAAAAGACTTTCCACACAAGTCACAATTGTACGATTTAACTCCAATGTGGATGAACTGATGGGTTTTTAATTGTCCACGCTGAATAAAAGACTTTCCACACAAGTCACAACGGTACGGTTTAACTTGAGTGTGGGAAAGATGGTGTCTTTTTAAGCTTCCAGGCTCGCTAAAACACTTTCCACACAATTTACAGCTGTACGCTTTAACTCCACTGTGGATGAGTTGGTGTGTTTTTAAGTGTCCAGACTGATTAAAGGACTTTCCACACTGATCACAGCTGTATGGTTTAACTCCACTGTGGATGAGTTGGTGTCTCTTTAATTGTCCAGGCTCAGTAAAAGACTTTTCACACTGATCACATCTGTATGGTTTAACTCCATTATGGATAAATTGGTGTCTCTTTAATTGTGCGGGACGGGTAAAAGACTTTTCACACTGATCACAGCTGTATGGTTTAACCCCACTGTGGGTAAGTTTGTGTGTTTTTAAGTGTCCAGGCTGGGTAAAATCCTTCCCACACTGATCACAGGTGTACAGTTTAACTCCAATGTGGATGAGTTGGTGGTTTTTTAAGCTTCGCGGCCGAGTGAAAGACTTTCCACAGAAGTCACAGCTGTAAGGTTTAATTGCACTGTGCATTAGCTGATGTCTTTTTAAGTGTCCAGCCGAGGTAAAAGACTTTCCACACAACCCACAGTTGTACAGTTTAACTCCACTGTGAATGAGTTGGTGTCTTTTCAGGTGTTCAGCCCGGGTAAAAGATTTTCCACACAAGTCACAGCTGTAAGGTTTAATTCCACTGTGGATGAGTTGGTGTCTTTTTAGGTGTTCAGCCTGGGTAAAATCCTTCCCACACTCATCACAGCTGTATGTTTTCTCTCTCTTTCTTCTGTGAGGTTTGTCGGCCTCCTGAGAGCGCTGACTTCTCGCTCCATGTTGGTCCTGCAGTGACAGAGATACAAACAGAGGCAGTGAGTGAAATGCAGTCGTGGAACAAACTGAAACTGACTCCATTAGTGGAATCAAAGAAAACAAAAGCACTGTGGGAAGGTGTGTTACCACCACCTTCTGGTGACAGTATCACATTACAATGATGTGCTACAATGAGAGTTGGAATGCAAATGACATTATTGAAGAAATATTGATCATGGGAAAAAATCTTTTGCTTCATAAAAATTGTGAGTGTAACTGATGATAATTTTTTTTCAATGTGTGCTGATAAAATATGATCTTTGTATTTTCTTGAAACTTCTGTGTGTGATATATTTGTCCAAGAGGGAGATTGGACGAATATATTATTTATTTATTTGCCCATGAGTAAGTTTGATAATAATGATGGAGCTAATAGAAGCAGTAAACATAAAAAAATAAATAATAGCACTGTTTTCAAAGCACCCTTTTTCATCTGCGAGCAAATGAACCATCCCCAGAGTGCACCCAAATGCTTTTTGATGGAGCTGCAAAAGCTGGTGATAGCCTAGCATACTCAGCCGGATGGTGAACATCTACATGCTCGTGCAAGTTAATCATGTTTGAGTATGTAGAGAGTTGAAAATAGCTTTCTAGTAAACTCTGGTATCAGAAATACAAACGTCACTAATGTCACATAACTTTGCCGACATGTGGCCAACAGTAATGTTTTAATGTTCTTCGTTATTAAACATTTGCACATAAATAAGTGACGTAATATTCAGTACTTAAAGTGTACTCTTCGGCCGCCCCTCATCCGCCGTTTCTTTCTGCAAATTTATCCACACCCATCGCCGCGCTATGCATTCTGGGATATGTTGGGCCACGAAGTCTACACTGCCACAGCCTTAAAATTCAGGGAAATGAAGGACGCATTTCAGGGCCGCATTTCGAGCAGCCTTTGAATTGGGACAGCCTTTGGCGCGCCGCTGTGACGTAAATGGCCTTAAAGTCCGTACTTTAAGGCTGCAGACCCTGAATTGGGAGACAGCCTGAGTGTGTGTGGGGAAGCTAATCTGACCTGTGAGAGACTTCTGGACTGTGAACTCTTAATGTATTATGCACTCTGATAAATGGGCTTCATACTATGTTTTACTCTTCTGGTTGATCTTGTGGTTACAAGAACAAGTTTGTGGTTTAATACAAAGACATTTATAGAGTGTTATAAGGAAACTGTTTGATCAATGTTCACTGCACAGTAGTAGTGAACGCTGTTAAAGGAGCATTGCACTCTATATAGTTGTAGGTTGTATAAGAACAGTAAATATGTTTGTTTTATGTCAAAGACATTATTTTCTTGTAAAGAGTAAAACAGCGATATTTAAAACAACAGAAGTTACATTGTCAGTACAGTGGAATTTCACATGAATAATTTAGTGCTGAACAAGAATTAAAATGTTTAAAAATGAGTTAATTTTATGATGTTTGTAAATGTAGTTAAAAATGAAGTACAGAGCACACTATTGTGTTTTGTTTATCTTTGTGAAATAAGTGTGGTTATTGTGATACATTGTGGATCTGACATATCAACATTTTGTTTATGTTTTGTCAAAGTTGTATTGAGAGATTTATACAGTCTCGAGCTCAGGGAGCTGTGGCCATGTATCGTAAACTGGACTGAAGCATAAGGCCATTTCTTTGCAGTTAGTGTGGTGATACCTGAAGCTGTTCTAAGCTGTTGTGAAGAATAAACCTTCCTGTTGTGAAACTGACATCAGCTCAACGTGTGTCCCTTTTTCTATTCTTTATCACAGCGCCACACGTTGTTGAACAGGAAACCAGTTGCCCCTTTGGTCATCATCTTAGGGAGGCAACAAGTACTTTGCTCAAACTATACATCTGCACAAGCAGCACACCACCTTGGTCACATTCTGTATGTATGGAGGCGCCCGGGATGGAAAAGATAAAGCTGCTGTTAACAGCAT
>NW_005187758.1:0-5421 GCF_000239375.1 Pundamilia nyererei | reverse complement strand
ATCATATTATTGTTTTGTAATATGTCAGGGTTCCAAATAGGTGTACGTTTGCATGGGATTAATGAAGACTCCGTTATTTTTAGAAACTCCCACCATGCTGTCAGAGAAAAGCTGATGTTGATACTTTTAAAGCATTCATGTCTTTTGATGTTTGAGCTAATAAATGGTAGGTCTGAAATCTCTAGATCCTTGCATAGCTTAACAGATACTCTGACCCGTAACTATCGTAAAGCGCTTCGACTGGACGTAGACACCTTTCGCACATGCGGAGTACCGATCGGGTTTCCGGTACGGATCGGGTAGTGACAGTGACAACTACTGCACAGACTGTCTTCAACAACCACTAGGTGCATTATCGCCACCAACAGGTGGTGGTTAAAGTTTGAGCTCTCTGGGGTTTTGAATCGGTTTCAGATATCTGAGCTTTTGTGCTTCTTTCTTTAATCCAGTGTGTCTTCATGTGAGTGTCTCCTCTCCTCCAGTTTCTCCTGCATTGCTTTGAATCCTGAAAAACCATCTTCCTCCCCTTGCTGTTGACCTGCTTAAGCCTTCTCGCAAAATTATTCAATTTCCACCAAAATGAGCTGGTATCTAGGACAACATCTTCATTCACTTTCATAGCCTATACCTGTGACAGCTGCAGACTCCACCACCCCACAGCTCTGAACTGGATACATGCACATACATAGATAACTGGAGTTTGGGTTCAGATTTGTTGTCTCAGGATGATCCAGACTTGAGGTCCACACAGCTCTCTGAGGACTTGGTAGAAAACTGTGGCAGCATTCGTGTGATTGTTTGCTCCCTTAGCTCACGGTAAGAAGAAGACAGCTTCAACCGTCTGTGTGTTGACAAACTGGAACACACCTTCACCGCTTTTTCTTGCTAGTAACGGTGTTGTAATGGCAGAAAAAGCAATTAGTTAAGTTACTAGTCACTGAAAACAAGTACTGGTGTTAGTACCACTGTTTATTTTAATGCCATTATTCCCATCACTGCTCATGACCATAAATACATGTTGCAATTTTGGAGTCTATTAAAGCTGTAAGAGGGCAAGAGATAGGGTACACCCTGGTCAGATCCCCAGACTGAAAAGAAGAGGATCTTCAGGCCTGGAAATGGCTTGAGAAGGAAAATTTGTTTTTGCTTTTTGAAATAAAAATGTCTTTAGCTGCTTTCTACAGCTTCAGATACTGTAGAAATAGAGGAAGTGCATTCCACAGTCTCTGTGCAACAGATTGGAAAGATTGGTCCCTTCGAGTTCTGACACAAGTGTGGGGGACCACCAAAAGGTTTTGATTCCATGACCTCAGGTTATGAGAAGAGTTGTGTATACAAATCAAATCAGCAATAAAGGAAAGGGCTCTAAAGTTTAAAACTAGAATTTTAAAATGAAGCCAGTGTAGTGACTTTAAAACGGGAGTTATATGGGCTCCAATTGTCTCATTGCAGAGTTTTGCACAACCCGAAGATGAGCCAGCCCTTTCCTGTTGAGACAACTAAACAGACTATTGCAATAGTTGAGTCTTGTAGACAAAAGCATGGATATCATCTCAAGTTCACTCATTGACACCATTAATCTAGGTTTTGAGATGTTCCTTAAATGAACAAAGCGGGTTCTTACTGTCTTATTTAAATTTTGCTCCAAAGTAAAAGCTTAATCAAAAACAACACCCAATATCAGCCTGTTGTCTCGTCCCACAGCAGATTAAAATAATGACCTAGGAATTGAATTAGAAAAAAAATCAAATGTATTTTTAACATTACTCATTGTCCGAATAAAGATGAAATAAATAAGAATATTAAGTAATACAGATTAAAGTTCCAGTAGTATTTAAACAAAAAAAAAGTTTGCAAACAGGAAATTAAAAATGGTCTCTGGCGTACGTTTAAATAAAGATTCAAATTAAATCAAAAATATTTTATTTTCCAGTCCAAAACAAGTTCCCAACGTTTACAGATGATTCAGTTCATAAATTCACAATTGCATGTCGCCCTGGAGCTGGTCTCATCTTTAGGATGATGTTCCTAGCTGCTGATAACCATGCTAAAGCTCTGTCACGACTACAGCCATGTGAGACGTGCATGAGGCTCTTTACAGGATCATATATACAACTGTGCTTAATTACAGTAAAACTGAACAAAACAGAATTGTTGTATATCATGAGGTCTTTATGTCAATTACACAGTTTAACTGATTACATATATAGTTAAATACTTATGTGGTCCAACACGCAAATTTGGGGGATGGGGGGTGGACAAACAAACTAAGAGACAATGTCGCTTCTCTTGTTTTATAGTTTGCTGTCGCATTTCACTCGTTGGCTAACAAGACTGAAAAGCTATTCGCTTAGCAAGCATCATCCTGGGGTGTTTCTGACAGGGAAGCTCACATAAACATTACCAGGTACCAATGTGAGGCATTAATTTAACTTGACATCACAAGTCCAGGGTGCTGGTGTTGTGCCAAAGTTATGGTCTGCCAAAAACAGATGTCCAGTATTTGCCAAAAAGAGATTTTTATGTAAGTACATGTTTTTTGCACACTGGTAACAGTGAAACAGTTTATTTGCAGCGTAGGATCGTTTGTATTTGGAATATGAACGGAGATTCCTGAGGATTTTGTCACACTGGACACAGATGTAGCTATTGGTGTTAAGATGAGCTGAATGTGAGAAGCTTCTGTCACAGTGTCTACAGTTGTATGGTTTCTCTCCTGTGTGGATTTGTTCATGTCTCTTAAGCTGGCTAATAGTGGTGAAGGATGACCCACATTGGTCACAGACGTGCTTTTTAACCCCACTGTTACAGAGTTCGTGTTTTTTGTAATTCACTCAGTGTGGGAAAGGTTCTCTCACACTCTTTGCAGTAGTTCATTTTGTCTCCAGTGTGTCTACGCTGATGTATTTTCAGGCTTTCTGGTAATTGAAAGTTTTTCCACAAAGGTCACAGTGAAACTCTTTCCCACCACCACAGTGACGACAGGGTTGAGAATTGGATCCATCTGTGTCGTTCTGCTTCTAAACAAAGACACAAACACAGTAAGTCAGGGAATTCCTTCAACATTTTTATCCTGAACATCGCCTGAAACAAAGAGCATCTCCCAATTTAATGTATTTGATGTAGAGGAACAGCAACAAGCACTGGTACTGTATAAGTTTTCTACAGTACCAGTTTTTCCTTCCCACTGTCGCCAAAGTGCTTGCTCATAGGGGGTCATATGATTGTTGGGATTTTCTCTGTATCTATTATTGTAGAATCTACTGTACAATATAAAACACCTTGAGGCGACTGTTGTTGTGATTTGGCGTTATATAAATAAAATTGAATTGAATCTTGAAAATTGATGACTATGTCATAAATTGCAGGGACAAGGTTAAAAACTTGGGCGTGTGGTTCGACATGGCGCTCTCCTTCGAGTCTCATGTAAAAGAGACAACAAAGACCGCCTTTTGTCATTTGAGGAACAAAGCTAAAATCAGACAAGTTTTATCAAACTACACTGCAGAGGTTCTTCTCCACGCATTTGTGTCTTCGCGTATCGATTATGGTAATGCTCTCCTTTCTGGGCTACCAAAGAAAGGTTTTAGAGGTTTACAGATGGTGCAAAATGCAGCTGCTCACATTTGAACTAAAACTGGAACATTTGAGCACAATACCCCTGCATTGAAATCACTTCATTGGCTACCTTGTGAGGTTCGACAGATTTTAAGGTCCTGCTGCTCACCTACAAGGCTTTAAATGGTTTGGCACCTTCATACCTCTCTGATCTTTTGAACCCTTATGTTCCATCCCATGCTCTCCGATCCCAGGATTCTGGTCATTCAAAAGTTCCTAGAGCCAGAAAAATAACTATTGGGGGAGCGTGCTTTTTCCTTTTCCTGGGAAATTGTTTTGTGGAACAACCTCCCTCAAGATATTAGTGGAGCCTCTGTGGAGGTTTTTAAAGCCAAGTTGAAGACCCACTAGTTCACCCTATCCTACACATCTTAATTATTGTTTTTAACTTTTATTGCTATGCATCACTTTTATTTATTTATTTATTTTTAAATAGCTGTACAGAACTTTGTCTGAGAGCACTTCATAAATAAAGTTCTTCTTCTTATGTTTTTGTTTCTTTGTTTTCTGTTTACTTTTTTATTTTGATTAGAGAAAAGGTGAGCCTAGGTCCTATTAACCTATAACAACTGTGATACTTGCTTCTACTAATAACACTCAGCTTACTGGACGAAAATAACGCATTTTTTCAATCAATTCATCCAATATAACTCCATAAGTTTACTGATCTGACTTGTTCCAAACACTCAGTCTAAAATAAGAAGATAATAATATAAATACATACCTCACAGTAACTGCACTTGTAGAGTTACTTTCTGGTGTGGATCTTTTGGTGTCTTCTCAGGTAACGTGGAGATTTGAAAGTCTTATCACACAGGTCACATTTATAAGGTCTCTCCTCATTGTGGGTAAATATGTGTTGTTGTAACTGTACATCTCTTGTAAATAGTTTTCCACACTGATCACAGAAATAAACATTATGTCCAGTGTGACTGCGTAAGTGTACATTTCGTGACTCTATACGGTGGAATGTTTTTCCACAAAAATCACAGCTGTACGCTTTACTTCCAGAGTGGGTAACTTGATGACGCTGCAAGTACGTACTGTGAGCAAAAGCTTTACCACACTGATCACAGCTGTACGCTTTAACTCCAATGTGGACGAGTTGGTGTCTTTTTAAGCCTCCAGGCTGGGTAAAAGATTTTCCACACAACTCACAGCTGTACGGTTTAATTCCACTGTGGATGAGTTGGTGTGTTTTCAGGTGTTCAGCCTGGATAAAAGATTTTCCACACAAGTCACAGCTGTACGCTGTAATTCCACTGTGGATGAGTTGGTGTGTTTTTAAGGTTTTAGCCCAGGTAAAAGATTTTCCACACAACTCACAGCTGTACGGTTTAATTCCACTGTGGATGAGTTGGTGTGTTTTTAAGCTTCCAGGCTGGGTAAAAAATTTTCCACACAACTCACAATTGTAGGGTTTAACTGCACTGTGGATAAGTTGGTGTGCTTTCAGGTATTGAGCCCGGGAAAAAGATTTTCCACACAAGTCACAGCTGTACGCTTTAATTCCTCTGTGGAGGAGTTGGTGTGTTTTCAGGTGTTGAGGCCGGGTAAAAGATTTTCCACACAAATCACAGTTGTAGGGTTTAACTCCACTGTGGATAAGTTGGTGTGCTTTCAGGTATGGAGCTCGGGAAAAAGATTTTCCACACAAGTCACAGCTGTACGCTTTAATTCCACTGTGGATGAGTTGGTGTGTTTTCAGGTGTTGAGCTCGGGTAAAATTCTTCCTACACTCGTCACAGCTGTATTTCTTCTCCCCCTTTCTTCTGTGAGGTTTGTCGGCCTCCTGAGAGCGCT
>NW_005187757.1:457338-458251 GCF_000239375.1 Pundamilia nyererei | reverse complement strand
CACAACACTGGATCTTTAAAGAACACCAATAATGAGGGGTGGCTCAAGACTTTTGCACAGTATTGTATCTTAGCTACGAGTTTAAACTCTGCAGTCAGACTGTAGTTTGTATGGCAGCAGGCAAAAAAAGTGTAAAAAAGTTTGTTCACTGAGCATCTGTCAATCAAACACAGTTGGAAAATAAAGTGTGACACTGTGGGAAAGACTGTGGAGTTGTTCTTTGTGGAAAGTAAGAGGCCTGCCAGTGCCAGTTCACTGTTATGAATTTTTTTTTTTCCCAGTAACTGCTGACTTTTTCATAAGTTCAACGCAAAAAGTATTCAAGTCCTCTCTTGCATACTTTAAACATTCCTAGTTTAAATTCTTCTCAAGTGTATAAGTGGTGCACTAAATGCATTTAGATTAGCAGCATATTTAATGCTTAAGCACTCATCAAGTACTTGCTAAAATGAGCTGCTTCATGTGAGATGCCATTTACATCTATTAAACTGAAAACTGGAGATACAATCCATTTCACTGAAGCCATTACTGCACTATTATGGACCCATGCCTTGGAGTGATTTATTAAAATTCTTAAAGCAATAGTTTCACTATTTTTTTTGTTTTGTCCAGTTCTGTCCGGTCACAAATCAACATGTTTCAGCCTGCTTATTTTTGAGCACAAAAACCAACAACTAGCTGTTTCAGAGGTCAGTTTCTGTAGGAGTATTTCTTAGCTGGGAGCAGTTGAAGGCAACAAGAGAAGAGCTACTGCTCTCATATAAAAAAAAAACCTTAATATTAAAAGTTCATTCCTGAACTTTTAAAAGGTGCTAGTAGGCATATTTTGTTTTACCATTTGACAAAGCCAGGCTATCATTTTCTCCCATGGTAAGCTTAGTATCTAACTCAACTGTTTGTTGGATTTGACTTT
>NW_005187757.1:429758-456417 GCF_000239375.1 Pundamilia nyererei | reverse complement strand
ATTGTGTTACTGACACGGAGAAGAAGTTCTAATCAATTTTTCCTCAATGTGAGATACAAACTGAGAAATGTTACACTGATAAGTATGAGTCAGTTTAACACCAGCTAAAATTGCCAGACAACCAAACAACCAACCTTATTCAATTCAGAGTAATGGTTGGTGTTGTAGAGGAAGAGGCAGTGTACATTTTGACCAGGTCAATAATAATAATAATAATAATAATAATAATAATAATAATAATAATAATAATAATAATAATGGATTGGATTTATACAGCGCTTTTCAAGGCACCCAAAGCGCTTTACAATTCCACTATTCATTCACTCTCACATTCACAATCACAAATTAACCTAACATGCATGCCTTTGGACTGGAGGAGAAAGTTGGAATACCCAACTTTGCAGACATGGGGTGAACTCCAACAACAAAACTTCCTTCTCAAAGATGAGCGTCAGTCATACAGTTTACCTTCCTTGTTTATGCTCTGCTGAAAATATATATCTTTAACGACAAACCCCATTAGTGTGGGTGTATATGCTTGCTGAGTAAAAGCACAACATCAGGACATACAGCATCAATGTGGAAATATAAAATTACAGATGCCACAAGAGGCCTTTTCTTTAAATCATTTTAAAATGTCTATTGCTAAACTTGATAAGCGGATCTAAACATAGAAACAATTTTGAAGATGGAAAATATTCTAAGCTTTAAATTATAAAGGACATCAAGTTAAATGCCCTGGTATAAAATCTTTAATTCACTGTCATTAAAATTATTTTAAAAAACAGCCTTTTAGTATCACACATCAATCTGTACAACGAAGGTCAAACATCTAAATTGGTCATTACTACAAAGAAAGCTTTGAATAAAATGACAAGAAAAGAAGCTTTTCACTTTTTAATTAAAATGGCCAATGAACTGCATTGTAATGGAACAAGGCTACTCAACAATGCAAATATAATGGATAATCACTGTCCAAGGTGAGTACTCGCACTTTAATTATATTAGAGGAGAGCATTAGAGTCCTGTACACACCTTTAAGCCAACAGTGACTTTCTGGTTTACACAGATTTTTGTGACGCACACAGCAAACCAGCTGCTTATTGATGCAGCCCAAACATTATTTCAAAGCCTCCGTTTAAGACTCTTCCCTCTGTCTCCGTTTCATCATTTACGAACACCCACTGCAAACAAACACAGTGTTCCTCAAGCAGCCCTGGTGGCAAGCTTTACAACTGTGCATCCTTCTCTTCTAAACTACTGTGAAATAGTACATACATTACTGCAAAAGGGCCAAAAGACAGTCATACAAGGAAACCAGAGCAGCAACGTGAAAGAACAATAAAAAGTAACTCCACTATCCTCCTGCAACATATATTAAATAAAAAAATAAAAAAAACATAACTGTGAGACTAATGAACTACTGGGGATAGAGTCAATTAACCTTTGTTAATAAGCTTCCATACCTCTGTTCTGTTGGGCATTGCATATGCAGTCAAATGTATCATATTGAATATTCAAATAACGTGAAAGTAGTCTAATAGTTATATAGAAATTTCTTTACGAAACATTTGAGCCCAACATCCTGAATTAAGAGTTCACTTTTTATTAATAGGACAAGATTTAAGTCTCTGCACTCAGATAACTGAATAGCATTAACTGCAGTATATAGCTTTATTGCTCAAGTGAATCTGTATCGAGGTCCCAGTGAAAATGATGAGATTGGACATTGGACATGCTTGTGAACTCGCAAGCTGCTCATATTTGCTCACTAAGGCTTTCCATGATAATTATGCAGCTAAATGAGCAGCCAGTTGGCTTTGTGGAAAGACTGGAAGTAATAATAATAATAATAATAATGGAGTGGATTTATATAGTGCTTTACAAGGCACCCAAAGCGCTTTACAATGCCACTATTCATTCACTCTCACATTCACACACTGGTGGAGGCAAGCTACGGTTGTAGCCACAGCTGCCCTGGGGCAGACTGAGAGAAGCGAGGCTGCCATATCGCGCCATCGGCCCCTCTGGCCAACAGCAGTAGGTGGTAGGGTAAAGTGTCTTGCACACAACGACCAGGACAGAGAGCCCGGGGATCGAACCGGCGGCCTTCTGGTTACAGATGCGCAGTGGGTTTTAACAGTGAATAAAAAAAAATGTTAATAAGTCCCCATTTTTGTCCTACCTGATCTGTTTGAGCTCTCCAGCTAGGATCTGCAGGTAGTAGAGGGCTCGGCCCACAGCAAGCACCACTTGGGTGTGGTTGCACGCAGCCACACTGATGTTCCTGCCCTGTGGCTCCTTCCATTCACTCACCAACGTCTTGCTGTCCTGAAGCACCAGGCGCACAGAGCCTGATGTGATCTGGAGAAACATTATTTGTTATTTGGTGTTTCCACAGATGACAAAGAAACTGTGAGCTAGAAAGTATTTTAAAGAATATCTTATTGCACAGAATATCTTAATCTATGAAAAACCAAAGAGGTTTCATCCTTCTAATTTTTTACATAAAATTTCCCATCTAATGAATTCCACTGATTTAGCACCGTTAACATATCAGATGCTAAGACTGCTTTAAAACACTTCCATTCATACTTATAGAGCTGATGCTAGACTTAAAGATAAAAGATAAAAGCAAGATAAAAACAAATGAAGACAAAGCAAAGGCTTCAGTAACATGCTTATTAGAAAATAAAGCAAAATCATTTTGTAGAAAATAAAGCAGTTTAACTACAATACAAATGTCAAGAAATATAGTAGGATTAAAAGAAACATGAAGGATGAATGGCTGCCATTTGTTTGCTCCCAGAAATCACTTTTGTGAAACAACAAAACCAAATGTCATTGTAACATATAGTAATGATATTACTATTGTTGTAACGGTTCATTTCATTGCATTTGTATTTCACATCCCACAAAAGTCCCTGAGGTTAGGTAGCAAGACAAATGCAATGTTTAAAATATAATGGTGTATTGTAAAAGGGGAGTACTACTATACAGCAGTGAAAAAGCAAGACAGGACAAAGGAGCTGAAGAAGCCCTAATTACAGACTGCAGCAGGTATAAACCTTAAGAAGTGAAGGTAGTGCACTGTTTAGACAATGCAAAACCTCACGCTGCAGCACAAATACAGTTTGATAAGAAAAAGAGAAGAAAAAATAAATAAATTAATCATGCACGGCAGTAAAATGCAACACTGTTGTAAATACAACGGCAAATTAATGCTGCAGAAAATAATGTTGGGATTTAGTGCACGGAACAGTATATAAGTGAATTATTTTATGCTCATTTTAAGTGTGCTCAGTGCTGCTGTTTATTACTAATGTGATGGTTGCACATTAGAGAGCTGTGTATTCTGTGTTATAGCATCTGCACTTCCAAGTGGAACTTTTGGAATTGCAGTAGATTAGCATCAAGTATAACAACATTTAGACTTTGTTTAAAATTACCTAATGAACTAAAAGGACATTCCAGTGAGAGAATAATGCAAAGTTTGCACTGTTGTAACTTCACGGTTGAGCTTCATGTGATGTTAGTAATGTACAGCTCAACAACTTGGACAAATAAAATGAAGAGAATCTTTACTGACCTTAAAACATGCTGCAAATAATCTACGAAAGCGTGAGACAAAGCTATCCAACCAAATTATGAATTAGGCACAAGTTACAGCGGTGGTTCATCCACGTATAAAGAGAGCCACTTTTGTAACACAGAAAATCTGACTTTAAGATTGACAAAGCTCGCTAACCCAGTCTTGCTTTGTAGTGCACCCCTTTGGAAACTACCTATGTATGATATGATGGTTAATCATACTGGTGTTTGCAATGGCAAATAGACAACATAAGCATCCCTCTGAAACTGTGTTTGTTGCCACTTTTAGGTGTTTATGTGGTGTTTTACTGCTTCTGAGAGAAATATCAGCATTGTTTACCAGCTCCTTTTTCAGACTTTTTGCAGTTTCGTGTAAGTATGGTAGTGCATAGTTGGCTTGTCTGAGCTTGTTTACTGGAATCAGCTGCCTAGAGCTTTTATTGTGACATTAATTAGAGCAGCGAAGCACATGGCCTTTGTGCAGGATGTTGAACCAAAACTAATGAGCTAAAATAAGGCTAAAAGCTGCAAATAGGTACCAAGTCAGCCATTCATTCTGAGTTTAGTGCTATGAGCATGTTCATGGCACACCGAGTAATTAGGTAAATAATAATCCTATGTTGACAATTTCCTATTACAGCAATATTTAATGTGAATTTTACAAACTTTCAAATTTGGACACTACCACTAAAAATTAACACAGTCTTTAGTGTTCTCATGTCTCATGTCACCAGTGCCATCTAATACTATGTTGTAGTGTCCTTTCGGGACAACCCCTCTATCACTGGTGGCTTTAATGCAAACGTAAGGAAAACTCAACTGAAGGGCCAAAACAATGAGTGGCGTAGCAACACTCAGTCAGATAATAACGTCAAAATGTATTCAATATAAACACATGAAGTGTACGAGTTAGTAAAAAAAAACCCAGCACTGAAATACGAGCAGAGTTTTCATAACCTAAAGATTAATGGTTGAGGGTGTAACATTTGGCAGAATTCCCAGCAGGATTCATCCACATTTCCAAAAGGGAGGATGAAACTTGAGATTAAATGAAGTAAAATATTTATATTAAGTATAAAATACATGAAGTCTTTTTGAACTCTTCACATTCAGAACTGGCCCTTTTAATCATGCATGATTCAGCTCCGCCAAAAGATATGTTATTAAATGGCACAAGGCCACAGCTGAATAATTAATTTAGAATTTGTGAAACGAATTCTTACTTTCCAAAGCATGAACAGACCCCGTACTTTATATATAACAGATATGTGCATGTGTGCATACAAACCTGAATAAGTTGTTGGTGTGCCACATTTCCACAGTAAAATGTCTGCTGGTTGTCAACAAAGCCTGGAAGCTCAGTCTCCTCAACTTCCTCACCACTCAGCATCAACACTCTGGGGGGGAAAACATACTCTTGAGATAAGATACGCATTTTCAAAATTGACCCTGTCCTTATCTGGCATTCTGCACAAACGCTCACCGTGTCTGACCCACAAAAGACAGCACCAGCATGTCATCTGTCTCTCTGCCTGCCTCAGAGCGGAGAGGCCACAGACCTTGAAGGGAATTTGAGAGTGTTAGACTGAAAAAGTTACTTTCAGCACCAATTTGCAAAGAAATAAAAGAAATGCAATATCAAGACGGTTAAACTATTCCATTTGTCAAATGTTAACATGTTGGAGGATGTACAGGTTGCAAATCACTCTCGAGGAGCCATTGATTATCTAAGTAAATAATTGCCTCTCATAAAAGAGGCCAGGGGCAAGAGCCAGCAGCTAACTCTTTTAGGGCATAGATGGTCGATAAAGAGCTATAAACTAACAAGTGTGAGCAGACCTTAACTGGCCTGTGTGTCTCATTCAAGCACCGGAGAAGAGTCCTTTGAGAGACACCTAATTTTCTGGGATTAAGAGGTGTCTGCTGTCGTTAAAACCTGACGAGCTTCCTAAAATTGTCTGCTTACCATAGCAGACACTGCAGAGCACTTTGATTTTCTAAATTAAAACAAATGCCTCCAAACCAAACCTTGGCAATGTTCCTGTTATTTAGAAAGTGCAGAGGGAAGACCTATGACATTGGAGCCATCTGTTCCTGTTCACGTGCCAAACCTGAATGAGCAACAGCTGGCATCTTGGCCAGCAGAGGCAAACAGATGTGCGGGGTGAAGTGGCTCTACTCTGAAGTCAGTAGAATATTAAGGTCCAAATAAAGTCAAGGCTCGAGAGGGAGATGGCTGATGAGACACAGACTTACACACACAAAACACACAAACCTTTGATTCCTGGCAGGTCAATGCTGGCATGCTCATGAATTCCAATGCCATTGCGGATTATCCGAAGAGAGCCCTCTTTAAATGCACCTGAGCATGTCACCAGCTGAAAGCACCAAAGAGAGACATTAAGACAAAGATTGAGATATGTCGCTTTCCTCCCCCTTTTTTGTCAATTAAACAACACCTTATTTCTGCTTCCAACCAACTATCATGTTTTTGTAAAGAATAAATCCTTTCACACAATCTATAACTTTTTATATATTCTAACACATCATTCACATCTGTAACAAAACTGTCCATTACAGTCACTAATCACAAGGGAGTGAGCAAAAACTGCAAAGATCTGAACTCAAGGACATGACTAATGGGACAAGAAACATGAGCAGTCAGTCATACCATTTTACTCCCAAATGAAGTCATTTAAATAATATGGCTATGTTGTAGCGATGTCTTCATGTTTCAAAGACCCCAGCAATTAACTTGCTCACTGCATTGTTGTTATAACTATTCAGTTAATCAGCGATTAATTTTCTCCATTAGTTTCCAAACTGTAAAACGTGATAACATTAGGGATGCACAGATATATCAGCCTTAAGTTGGGATTGGCTAATACTGGGTGTGCTGAATGTTATGAGCCAATTAGTAGTCAGTAAAAGATATCCATCTGCTGCTGTGGTAGCTAAAGGTTCAAATTCAGTGTAATGAAGACATAAAAGACTCTGAAATAGTTAAATACTTTTGTTCTTTGTGAATACGGTATTAATGGGCAGGAACACAAAAACAAAAAATAACAATTTCATAGCTTAAAGATTTTGTACTAAATGAGTGCTTCAGTGCCAAGAGAAAGCAGTTTAAAACAAACAAACAAACCCCCCCAAATGTTAGTATTTTGGTTAAAATTCAGTCAAGACACATTATTATCATTAATGCTAAAAGACCTAGTTTAAGTACTTGTCATAAAAAGTCATAAAAGTGCAGAAATCCTTCTTATACGGTTTCGATAGTAAAGCAGACATCAATACAACTAAAATGTAGTTTGTAGAAATTGTGAACTGGCTCACAGTGGAGCGTCTCTGAGACTGCCATTATAAACATCACGCTGTTGAGATCCAGCAGCCTGAAGGTAAATAACTGCCTGTACAGTATGACTGGAGAGCACCAGAATGTTATTTATGCATCCAGTCATGGTACACTAACAGGATTAATACCAGAGCCTGCATAATCTCAGCGTCTACCACCTGCCACCCAACAGTTTCCTCCCAATAGAAACAGTCATGATGATCTTGGCAACCCACCTCGCTCCCTTGAGCATGTTTTCGAATGCCCTCACACACTAAGCCACACTCTCATGGGGCCGACTGCCTTTTCTTCTGTTGCACATCCATGAGCACAACCCCTATTATGATTTATCTGAGAGAGGTCGTGTTATATTTTCTCCTGCGCCATGTGCGTCAATCCTCTGCCATCTTAACTGCGTTGCAATGTGTTTGCATTAATTAACCAGGTCAAATGTTTTCCAGATTTGCAGCTAATGGCAAATTAAAACAATTGTGACTGGATTTATTTCTGGCCCTTGAATTAGAGAGAATGGATGAATGCAGGCAGTGGCTGATGCTGCGCTCGTCTGTACCCAGTAGAGTGGCTCAGTGCTCTAGTGGACCACTGCCTTTGGAACCACATCAAATACCCTGAGGCCTGGTGTCAAACTCTGCCAACAAAACCTTCTGCATCTCCCTGTGCCCCAGTGATTCAACACAAAGGAGGACAAATGTTCAAATTAGAAATTGGGTGGGTTTTTTTTGTGTCTTTTTTTGTAGCAGATACCTGCAGTTATGTGTTGAAGAACATGCCAAAAGATGGTTGCATTTTAACATAAGCATTATATTTTGAGAAATAAGATAACATTTTCTGGATTTGTGGCTCCATTTTAAATCTGGCATTACCATGCAGTACAAGCTAGATCACATCGTATCCCGAATACAAATGGTTTGATATCTGCTCAAGGTAAACAGAACTAAGCACACACAAGTGCTGAAGATGATGGATTGTTGGGATACATGCAGACAGGGACAGGGTCTTCACCGTCAGTTTGAAAGGGTGTAAATATTATTAGAGGAAATTACATTCACAGCAATCTGGCTTTGTGCAATGGAATAAGAAAACCAATTTAGGTTTGTGTAGCAGAGGTGCATTTTAACATCCAGTGTAACTGCAGACCAGCTAACCAACATCTAGACTCGGCTAGGTGAAAAAAGGAACCATACATAAGAAGAACAACCACATTACATACAAAGCTCACAGGAATCTCCTGAGTGCACTGTACGCAGATTTTCTGGCTTTTGCAAGTTTGTGCTCTGAGGCATTACAAGCTCAATTCTGCTGAGAAGAACACTGTTAACATGGCCCTCGAAATCGCTGCATTGGTGGTATAAGCCGAGACTCCCTGAAGGCTGTGACAAAGATGATAATAAGGAGGAAAACTCAGAGGGAGACTCAACATAAGGCAAGTGTATCCAGTGTCTGCTTGAAGGGTTTTCAGTAATCACCATGTCACATATAAACTCTCTAGCAAACACCCCCACCCAAAAAAATTAATTTGATTTTGTTACTGAATATGTGATGTAGCCTTTATTTGCTCTGAAGCTCTGTTTTTTCTAGAAATAAAGGATTAAGCTTGTGGATTTTACCTGGCCTTGGCCTTGCCTCTCAAGGTCAACCACACACATATCCACAATAGGGCCCAGATTGGTGAATGTCTCCATCACAGCCACGTATGAGCCTTGCTCATTGCTGTCCACGTTGAGCTGCAAATAAACAAAATTGTCTTTACAAAGGATGTAATCTGTACAATTTCCCCGAAAATCGCACACAGTATGTCAAATTACAATGATTTTGGAGGTTATTAATTCACTATTTACTATACTTGCTTATTATATTTAAATTTAGTAAACCAAAATGCAAACATAAAAATAATAGAGCAGAATAATGAAGAACCGAGGGAAAAAATTAATTTTCAAAATTAATTTCTGAATCAGTTCATTAAGTATTTCCATTGTTTAAAACAAGGTATGAAAAACACTGCAGGATTTATCACACATTTCTACACACATCTACTAAAAGTTTAACTTCTTTTAACTTAGTTTACCTTTTTTTTTTAACCAGAGGAAAAAAACCAGTGTGTTCAAAGTTATTTTCAATAACAAAAAACAAAAAACAAAAACAAAAAACGAGACTCTTTCTGCTTACCTTTACTAACTGGGAGTCGCCTAATCTAGAGCCCACAAACACAACACCGTTGTCCAAGTAGGTCAAACATTCAGCAATAGATGTCTGTCAGTGAAGGGACACACAAACATTTCAGCCTCTTGATCATAGCACAGTGGGGCTGCAATTTACAATCAGTTACATTTTAATCAATATGAAAATGACTTTGCTGATTAATCCTCTACCAATAATTGTCAGAACTTAGTTAAAAAAAAAAAAAAGAAAAGTCACAAATATAATGATATTTTTTTTCCATCTGAAATTAAAGATTTTGACCTTTTACACATTAAATCATTAATAAAAAAAAGAATTAACCTGATGATAAAAAAACCCTTTTTCCCCCCCCAAGTATAATCCTCTAACAGGAGGATCAGAAAGGTCACTTAAAGCACGACTGTTCAGCTAGAAAATTAAAATAACTTTGGCAGACAAAAGTTATTCATGTAAAGTGTAAAAAGAAAAGATTTTAAAAATTGAATTATTGTATTTCATAATTAAATGTCAGTAAATCTAAGTAATGTAAAAACAAACAATGTTTGTTATTAAATTTACCCATCACTGTGTACATGATTTTAGACATATTGACTTGCAATTAATAAAGCGTTCTGTCTGACATTTTAACATACAGCTGTTCCTACGTGTTTATTGAACAGACTTGTCCTAATAGCAGTAGACTTTATAATAATCTAAAAAGCAAACAGCTCCCAACTCAAAAGCACTACTAGAGTAAAACTAGAAGACTAGCAGGAAAGCCTTTTCCATCTCTAAACTCCTCAGAAAGTAATTAAAGAAAGGTGCTACAAACCAAATGTCGTCTGCCTTGAACATGAGCCTTAGCTTCAAGCACAGTATTGAAATACAATCATTACCTAAATCAACTTTAAAGGGATAAGTGACAGCCTGGCAAGCAAGCAACAAAGAGGTGAGATAATTTGTTCTTATCTTCTGTGCAAGTGTAGACAGATCCATTAGCTCAGGGGCATAAACCACTAAAAAGTCAATTGTAACAAAAGACAGCACAGAGATGATGAGAACAAAAAGCAGCGGTAAGAAAATCAGAAAGAAACAGAGAGGGTCGTTGAGCCAGGTAGTGAGAAAGTGATGGGAGAAATGCCCGAGGAAAGGCAGGTGGATAAACAGATGGAAGACAGCCAGCAATACTTCGGCCTAAAGAAAAAGAGAAATGAAAGACCTCTCCAAGCAGCTCCACATGCAGGTCTTTGAGCACCACTGTGCCGTCCATTAGCTCCTCCTTCTCCAACAGCAGCATAAAGAGACGTCCCTCCATGTCACCGAGCAGGTACCGTGAGCCATTGGGGTCCACGCGGTTGTGGCAGACAATGGTGCTTTGCTGTAAGCGAGAGCAAGACACAAACACATCAAACACAATATGACCAACAGTGGTCAGCCAACACCTATAAAAGCTTGATTCTAATAGGGTCCACGCTTTAGCAAATCAACCATTAGTCAACTATTTATATTTGTGTGTGCAGGGAAGTAGCAGTGCTCCACCACCAAAGCACTTCTTGGAGTATTAAAGAATTCAGTATTATGTGTACACCATTTTAGGTACATTGCAAAAACCTTTCATGTTACTTTAACAGATCTTTTAAATTACACATAGATATTGCACAGCAATACATGTGCAGAGAAGGAAGCTGGAAAACTAAGTTGTCAGTGCTCTCTGTTGGACAAACTTTGCAATAGCAACAGTATTTCTAAACACATATTTTGTATGCTTGTAGAGAAATATCATGTCACTGATGTATTTTTGATATGCTAATATTCCCCAGGAGTAATCTGAAGCCGACTGATTTATCAGCCATTCGTACAATAATGTAATGCCACTCTTATATTGTCTTATCAGTGTTTGCTGTCATAATGTATCATGCTGTTTAAAATATGCTTTCTAAACTTTGAAAAGGTATAGGAAAGGACTATCAACTGAGGCTGTTGTAAAATATTTTACAGTGCCTTCACTTTGAGGCTCGTTTTCAGCTTTCAGCATTGAGCTTTTCAAAAATTCTTACTCTAAACAAAACTGAGCAGCACCAAAACATGTTAGGAGATTCAAATAATACTTCAGATTAAAGCTGGCATTTAACTCCCGTAGTGTGACCGAGTTTCTGTTACTTTCTTTCAAAAGGAGATATTATTATTGTCAACGACTGCTGTATATGCAGAGTCAATTTCTCACTTGATCAAACCTTTACAAAACTCATTTTCGCAATCACCCAGCCTGTAGCATTACTTAAAACTTTTGTCAAAAACTTTTATTTTCACAGCTTTGCAAACTTGTGGACTCCTCTTGACTGAATGGCAGGTAATTAGCTGGTTAGCTCTGACATGTGAAACCAGTCTACTTCCTCACCAGCTACTGTAATGCCCTAGATGAGCTGAGACATTTTCAGCAGACCTCCGTGTTGGCAGAAGCTTTGGTGTTCCACATTCATTTTTCACTTTGGTGCTCCAGAGTGACAATTTATTAATTAGCTGCCAAAACAGTTCTGTTATACATCAAAGGATAAGCCTCTGTGTTTTCTTGATACTTTTGAAAGGAGTGTGTTTGAACTGAATACAAATAACATATTAGGTGAAAAAAAAAAAAACAAATTAAAAAAAATGTGGCTTCAATGATCACTTAACAACTTTCCTATTACCTGTTCCTATTCAAACACTAGAAAAGCTGGACAATGCTACCGTGCAGTTGTAGTAATGAAGACACGAGAGCTTGAATTAGAGAGGGAAAAAACCCTGACAGATCAGTAGGTCTGGAGGATGTTTTGAGCTATTGATAAGACATGAGAGGAATCTGTGTTTGAAGCCACCATTGTGTTGCATTTTCATTTGAGGTGTTAACTTAATTTTCATATGGTTCCAAAGTCATTTTAGAGGCAGATTTTGCAACAAGGAATCCATCCTGAAACAAACCCACGGACTTATTTGAGCAGTTATTTTGAAGAATGAATTACATGAACTTTGATTCCTCTATAACATGAAAAACTGATTTAAATGTTTCCTGTCCTTTGTTAAAAATATTGCTTTAAAAAACCCTTTTCTCCTAGATGTTATCATTTTCACCAAAGGATTATATGACTAAAATTTCTCTCTTAAAATGTCTGTGGTGGTACTGATACAGTTACTACTTCTTTTTCCATTTTTGCTTCTATTATAATCTGACATCAACTAAATAATCAAGGGGAAAAAAGCTAAAGGGACAGCATACTTTGAACAATGTTGGTTAGTTATGAATATGATAGTAAAGTGTATCCCAGTGATAGCGCTGCAGCTAATAAGTGCCAAGCAATGCAATTAAAAACAATAAAATGTCAGGAAAAGGGGAGTGATAGAGGACAATACCAGAAATGAGGCTCATGCCATCATGGGTGAGATGACACACCAGGGCCAGGAACACCAAGAAAGTATCCAGAGAGAGCTCCAGGATTTCTGCTGTACAGCGGGACCTTTTCTCAGGGAGAATTGGAAGTACAGTGGTCCCTTATTTATCTCAGGAGTTACGTTATAAAAATAACCTGCGATAGGTGAAATCTGCGAAGTAGCCAGCTTTATTTTTTACAATTATTATAGATGTTTTAAGGCTGTAAAACCCCTCACTACACACTTTATGCACTTTTCTCAAACAGGCGGGAACATTTTCCCACAATCTCTCTTGTTTAAACTCTCTCAAAGTTCAAACCTTCGTAGAAAAATAAGTCCAGAAATAGAATGAAACCAAAGATCAAACCCTGTTTTCAGGTCCAGAACATGGGAATGGAGCAGCTGCCAGAGAATTCAACATTAATGAATCAATGGTACAGAAGTAGAGGAAGCAAAAAGAATGAGTGAAGTAAAGTTGGAACTTATCTGACTGTTTTGTTTTACTAATGCGCCTTATAATCTGGTGCACTGAACAATCTGAACACAATGCGCTGTTAAAACCCCCTGAAAAAAAAAAAAAGCATGCGAAATTGCACAAAAAAAATCTGTGAAACAGCAAAACCGTGTTATAGTGAGGGACCACTGTAGTTTTTTTTCCTCCTTCACGTTGATCCTATACCTTTAAAATGTTGTGTTATTATACAAATAGATGTTAACAGACTACAAAATCCAGTAAAAACAGTAAACTTGGTAAAAAAAAGAAAAACACATTTTGAAATAAAACAAACAAACTTCCAAGCGGAGTGGCAATGCTCAGTTGTAGAAGAATGGTAGAAACAACCCATCATTATGGAAACAGGCCATAATATCAGCGATCAAAGAAGGGGAAAGAGGGAACAGAGTAGGTCATACAGACCCATTTCTAGATCACATATTATAGAATATTTACTTGAATAATTCCAAAAAGACCAGAAAATATTTGACAGATTCTGGAAACAGAAAACAAAAACAGGATTTTCACGCAAGACAATGTAAGGCGAGCACTGCAACTTGTTGATATCATGAGCAATAGTGGTTCAAAGTCACTGGCCAGCACTCTTAATCTACAAAGGGCCCATGACGCTGTACAAAGCCTATCTTAATCAGATTATTCATCAAAAAAAAAAAAAAGTAAATAAAAATACTATTTAAAATGGAATACCAATAATATGATGTACCTGGGGGCTAATATCCCAAAGAATCTAAAAAACTCTTTAAATTATGGCCACATCAAAAAAAGAAATAAAACTCAAATTTGACTTAATAGTGATGTAATTTAATATGATTTAATAAATGTAAAAGTTCTATACCGAAGATGAATATCTAGGTAATTAGTTGGGTAAAATATGATGCAAACTTCAAACTTTCTTGGGGACTTTGTTGGAAAATTTCCAACATCTCAGTGAAAACTACAATTTAGACATACATGATTTGTTTAGATACTTACAGGTGAAGCAACACTTTTATAGAAATGCTAAAACTATTGGGGAATCTGATAAGAGCACTGTTATTATTTGGGGCACTATCCACAAGAAACAGGTATCTACAATTTATACATGAATACAATTTCTCATGAAATATTCCACCTTATACATCAAAATCAAATGGGAGCAGAAGGCAAATGTCACGCCAACAGTTGACGATCGATTAAATATGTGAATTAAATGGCAGCTAGTGGAGAGAATATTCATGAAAGAATTTTATGTTTTATTGCTCCAAAAAGAAAATTCCTACAAAATAGCAGATATGACAAACAGTAACACAACCATATCAGGTTTTGAGATTGACAATAGTTTTGTTATTGTATATTTAAGTAATATACTCCCTGATTATTACATTCAAAACAAATATTTTACGAAAGTATTACTTATTGACAGTAAAAAGGAAATGATAGGGAAGTGGCTGGATAAGGAGCCACCGACTAAAGACTAAGCCTGGTTCAGCCAGAGGTTTTATCCAGTTAAAAGGGGAGTTTTCTCCTTCCCACGGCCACAAAGTGCTTGCTCATAGGGATTTGTCTGATTGTTTGTGGGGCTTTCTCTGTTTTATTGTAGGGTCTTCCCCTTACAATATAAAGTCCCTTGGGAAGACTGTTGTTGTGGTTTGGCGCTATATAAATGAAGTCAAATTGAACAGAGATAATGTTAAAAAAGCCCACTGTCATGGTCAACTACTGACTACGTGTGCCTTATTGTATTACTCCTGGGTTTTTTTTTGTTTTTTTAAAAGGGCCCACACGTGAGCCCACTGTGAAATTCCTAACCTATAACGAGATAAATATATGTTAATATTTCGATAGCTGGTACATCTTCCTTATTAATGTATCACAAATTCCCTGACTATCTACAGCAGATATATGATCAAGTGATTACCTATATACTTTTAAGACAAACAAGCTTTCCTGTTTCCAAACGGGTGAATTCATCAAAAGTTTGAATTATAAATTAACCCTGAAAAGTCAATAATCAATCATCCTTAAATTGGGGAGATAAGTTAATTATTAGGATAGTCAACATGTCTAGCAAAGATATTTGTTTTAAAATGAAGATAATGAAAACAGTGTAATTAGAAGATTCCTAATCTGAATGATTTCGAATTTTCTTTTCGTAATTCATGAAAATGTTCTTCTAAAGAGCAGCGAGGGAGGAAAGAACAACCTCTAATTATAGAAGCGAGAAACCGTTGAGGGGCTCTTGGGCCTTGAGCTCTTTTAAATGCCAGTAGAAAGACTACAACTAAATCTTGATAATACTAAAACCCTGAGGTATTGGAAGCTTAGCACCGATAAGAGTCATAACAAAAGAAAGCACATGTACACCTTAGGGTTTAAAAAAATATAACAAAACAATCATGCTTACAAAGTGTGATTCTGAAGACAGCTCTACAATCACACTCTTGATTTCACACCGTTTTATACACAAGCTTCAGATTTGGGCTCATGTTCCCAGACAAGCTCGATTTAATTAGTTTGCTTCCATCAGCCCAATACTAACAGCTATTTTGATGCATCACTGAATTAGATATAGGATACTTACTTGTGATAGAGCACTACTACCCGCTCTGCAAGTGACTTCACCAACTAACTCTATTTTGACTGCCCCTGGTACAGAAATAGTCTATTTGCTGAGACTTACAGTGCTTAGACTGTGGCTGTTAGAAGCCTAACTCAATTCTACATTATTGCAACTTAAATGTTTACCTAGCTTCTTTTGAACAGCTGAACGATCAAAATATCTAAAGCAGAAGTGTGCTATCTGTTATCATTACCTTGATAGTGGGTGGTGCAATGGCCAAGTATTTGTCTCCATTGTGGTAGGTGATAGACTCTTGTCCTATGATTATAGCTCCACCAAATGGCTCAGGGACTAAAATACAAGAACACAGACAAGAGAGTGATTATTCTGGGAAGTTTCTGCTATTTTGGAGATGTTTACAGCACAGAAGCTAATATCCTCTGCATTACCAGTTATCAGTAGTGCTGTGGGTTAAATGTATTCAACAATTGAAATTATTCACGACTTGTAAACTAAACTTACACACTTATGAACTAGCAATTCATAGCTCACATCCTTGTGTTTTCACACAGCAGTTTTCGTTATTATCACGGCTACATGTTGAGTTAAATAGTTGAAGTACCTGGGATCACCATTGAAGCCTCAGCCTCCACATTCTCCTGTTTCCAGGGGCCTTTGTTAAACTCCTTCTCCCTCAGAGAAACCTCATAGGTCTTCACATGGCGTCCCTGAGGGTCCTATGAAACACGACACATGGAATAAAACTGGTCACTAATTGCACTTTGCTACTGTGCATTGCTTAGTTACCATAAGCTTGAAACCATTCTCCCGGAATAAATAAATTAAATAGAAATGTCCCGGATATATGAATTTTTCAACATATTCTTTTTTTCCCATTTCATTAAAGGCACATTCCCACATTCTGTACTGCTCATGTACCTGGTAGATGAAACAAACAGTTGGAGCCTGGCAGCCATACAGAAAGTGAACGTCGATGACCTGGAGCTCCTCCAGTCTGATGTTGAAAGCTTTGAGCTCACGGTTGTCCCTGTCCAATGGGATCACCTTAAACAAGCCGTCATACAGCCGCAGGCCAATCATGCGGCATTCTGGGTCTACAATTCCGATGATACCCGTCTCTGACGGACGCCCAATACGATCCTGCAAAAGAGCATTGGGTTAGGAACTGTTTAGCACTGGGAGTGTATGAGAAAGCATCACATTATGTAGCACATAACTAGTTACATTTTTCCAGCTTTTATAGTCTAAGAAGTCCAAAATGTCACTGATATAAACCACATTAAAGAATACAAGAATTCTGAAATGTTACCTAACGGTGTTTACCAATTTAAATGGCAAATGGATAATTTAAAACAGTCTAAATTAAGATTTATTAATATGAATGTAGTGGAGCTAAAAATGAGTGAACTGCTGCATTCAACCAAGAAGAACAAAATACATACTGCCCTTCATATGAACACACCATAACAAATAGAATGTCCTTACAATGTGGCTCATGTCTATAACAATATTAGTGTTGTTGTCTCACCTGGACATTGCCATGGGCTCGGGTGATGATGTCAATGCTCTCCCCGGTCTGTTTGTATTCTAGGATGCAGGCGTTGTACTTAGATGTAAGAATGAACAGCAGGTCTTTGCTCTCACCCTGAAGAATGAGGAGGAAAAAGGCACCAGAGTTACATGTTATACACCTGATCAGCCTCTGTGAGCCCGATTAGAAGACAGTGCCTGCATGTGTCATATCCTATTTGTAATGTGCAGACTTTCACTATTTTTGAGAGGCAAAATTTGCACCCTACTTTGTAGATGATTGAGAAACACACCACAGTACAAATCATTTATGGTGCAGTTAAATATATATTAAATAACCAGACCACTAACTAGTCGAGCAGGAAAAATAATTCAAAGTGTTGCCGACTGCACACAAAACCCCTTACCTTGGGCCTGAAGAGCTCCATAACAGCAATTCTGCCATACATGCCCACTTCTTTGACGGGCCTCAGGCCCTCTGCTGTGACCACATAGATTTCCAAACGTGTGTTTTTAGCTATGAGCAAATTGAGGTCTTCAGCAGAGGTGAAGTGACCTGCAGAAAAACAATGGTTACATTATGTTCAATACACTGGTTTTAATGTGAGAGTAGTGGGCACACAGAGAAATTAAAAATGTCCACAAATATCACTAAATTGGGGCATAAATATTCTGGTGCTTCTCAAATACATTTACATATCAGCTTAACTGCTGATTTTTAATGTCTTCTTTAGTCTTTAGCAGCTTAAAAACAACTTACAAGGAAATTATCCAACTTCCTTAAGTGTTCTAATTTATCACAATAAGGAAAATCGCAAACGGTTACTTGTGTTCAAAATGGTCTAAAATAATATATCTTGGCCAAACTGGTTCATTCCATTATCTACTCCAACAAATGTAACTGTGTCAGAGTCAGTGCTACAATCAACGACCTACCATGAAAAGTAGTAATTTCGCAAGTTCTTTAAACATCTTTACTCTCTGATTGCACTTGGCAGTATCAATTATCAGATTGCTTAACAATAAAAGTAACTTGTAAGTAGATTTCACGTCTAGACTATTACACGTGAGCATTCATCTCAATTCGTCACCTCATATCATCTCGAGGTCTCTACTATCGCCATGAAAAATAAAAAGAGAGTGAACATGAAGAGATGATGCATCCTACGCAGCCATTTCACGAGTGCATGTCAAACTGTAACTTTAATGTGACAGAATTCCTATTGGTCTAGCCTGAAATACAAAAAGACAGCAGCATAAGCGTCTCTATGAGCTTTAATGCATCACGGTTTTTGTGAATCAAATGAACGAAAACGTAATCTAGCATAACTCGTTTTAAGTGGGGCACTAAGTCTGTGTGATATGCTAATGTTTGTGAGCAGAGGAAGCGCATTTTGATCCGCTGCAACTGACGTGCAGGACACAGCTAACGTTACATCAAAAAGAAGAAGCAAGAAAAAAAACGTCTGCCGTGTGTATGTTAAAGCAGACGTGACAAGAGATGTGTGTGTTGAGACACGCATACAAACGAGCAGAACCTATGTGACAAGTAAACCGTTGACATAGCAAAACAAGAGCTAGCGGCTACTACAGGCCCGTTTGGAGCACTTTAGTTGTAGCGCGGGAGCAAAGCTAACATGCAGGTGGCAAATGTTTCCTTACTGCACAACGGCGAAAAACAGCGCGGATTTACCTGTGATGCAGGCGTTAACCGCCGTAGGTTTCTGGGCTGTTACAACGTAATTGTAGGACATTTTTGACAAAAACAAAAGACAAACACCAGAATAGTGTTTAATCTCTCTCAAGTGACAAAATCATTGATAATAAAGCTTCCGGAAGTAGAAAGCTGAGCTCTGTAGAGGTCTGAGATTGAGCGCCGCTAGCGACGCGGAGGACTACCAGCAAGGCAATGATTTTATTTATTTGTCCAACGAAATACGCGGTGCGTTACACTAAACGGGAAAAGCATTAGTCAATCGCTAAAAGAAAATATATTCATATGAAATGTACAAATAAATAAATAAAATGAAAGTACAACTCTGACCACTTAGGTGATCAGTAATTTAGCTTATATAAAGAGCTGTAACGCTGCAACAAAATGGTGTTGATATTTTTTTTAATGTTGCAAAAACTATATAAAACGGTCTCTTTTGATACATCCTGCTCGAGATATTAAATTTTTGCAGTTTTATGGGAAGAACACAGAAAAAGCAAATTAAACTCCCAATGCCAATATAAAATGTGTTCTCGCCCTCAGAAAATGGCTAAGAGTCCTTGAATGCACTCAAGGTATTTCACACACAACAGCTTAAAAACGAGTGCGTCACCAGGATGTTTCCCCTGTAGTGAGCAGTGACCCCTGCTGTCTCACTAGTACTATTACAGAACAAAATGTTTCCTAAATGTTTTCCTGAATAAAAGCGAGTACAAAATCGATTCTCTCACATGTGTAATGCACCGAGGGTGAAAAGCAGTATTTGCCTGTAATACGAAAGATATTTCTTTAATATTTGTTTTTGAATATATCTTTGCAGAAGACTAAGATATCTGCGTTGAATGACGCTGCATTCATGTAATGACATGCATAATAGGCTATTCGTGTACTATAATATTATAATATTAGCTGAACCTCTCACAAAAAAGCACTTTGAAGACAGGTACAGTGAAACAGGGCACTACTTTTATGAGTTGATTGAGTACATGTATCCATGTATCATGCTGTGCTTTGTTGTGTGTTGTGGTATATATGAGCACATTAGGACAGATTCCTATCAACCGCGTCGCTGAACTGGTAACAGTAAACTTGAATCTGAAGTTAATTTTGCCCTTCTTGTTGTATATTGTTCAGCATTTTCGAGTTCACGTTGAACCCACCATATCAGAGCCGCCGCCTGTGAGCGACGAGAGGTATCGTTGCCATGGAAACGCGTCCCCGTGCGACAAACTGACCTTTAATGGAGGCTCCAGGAAACACGAAAAGACACAGCATGAGTATAAAAATACATATAAACCGTGGAAATGACCTGGTAAGTCAACTTGCCGTTACTTAGAAATGATCCCCATAAACCTGTGAAATTTGCTAACACTGCGGCATAACAGTCTAACGGAAGTCTAGGTACGTGTTGTGTATGAAGTTTTTTTTTACCTTAAAATTCACGAAGCAACAAATTACCTTTATAACCCAACATTACCGTCCAGCAGTTCCGAAAGAAACTTTGAGGTGTTCACTTCTAAGCTGTTATTGTTTGACAGTAAAAGATTATAGCTCACCTTAAGAGAGCTGTAATATTCCTTTATTCATAGAACCTGGAGTGCAGTATAGGAATATAGCATGCTATATATGTAGCTATAATTTTGTTGCAGTAGATTTCATCATCCTTATGTTCGTGCGATTCAGTACAGTACATATATACAGTATGTAGGGATGAAATATATAGAGAATGTAATTTATAGAGAAGAGGAAGTCATCTATAATGGACAACAGTAGAAACCCTCTCCACGTTCTGATGGCTGGCAGGTACCCTCTGTCCTCTCACCCCCCACCCATTTATTAGTTATCAGTCCATTAAAACAGTGAGCAAGTAATCTAGTACTTGGAATGTTGGTAGTTCAATTCCTGGACGTTCCAGTCTGCATGCCAAAGTGTTCTTGGGAAAGGCATTGAAGCCAAAGTCCATCATCCATCAGTGTGTGCGTGTTAGTTTGAGGAAAAAGTATTTTTAAAAAGCGCTTGTATGAATGAGGCACATGGCAAGTAGAGTAGAAATGTGCTATGTAAGAAACAGTCCATTTGCAATCTTTTATTGTATTGTATTGTGTATCCCTCTTTTGAACTTTATTTATTTATGACTGGAGGAATGTTTGCTTTTTAAATGGAGCTGCTGGATATCTATATCTGGATATCTGTTTAATTGTTTTAAGACTTCTCAATAAGCTTTTTAGAGCTTCCCAATGAACTTGTTCTCTTTAATTGGTTCGGTTTTTTATCATTACATGAAATTAGAATTGTGTTTGTTAAAAAAAGAAAATTGCAAATATTTTAGGTGGCTATTCTTTTTCTTTCTCCTTGTATTGTTACATAACTTTTACCACCACTTACCACCAAATATATAAAAAAAATACTCAAGTAAATGGGCAAATATCAAAGTAAAATTTAACACAAGTAGCACTTGGTTCAAGATTATTTCGTTCAAGATTGTATGCAGTTATGTAAAGCACTGAAGTTAAAATTATATTTTAATAATGTCATAGTAAAATGTCAGTCAGTTTTCATTCTCATCATTGACCATCCATCATTGATCTAATTAGAAAACTCAAAGTTAGCTTATGTGTATTTGGGCAGGTCAGCTCGCTCTATATTTTCAGTCCCATATCTCATAAACAGTTGTTTTCTTATCAGCAAAACTGCTTTTAGCACACAGTCTTCTTTTCTAGTTTCAATTCACATTGACTTATCCAAAGAGAGGCATAAAAGCAAACAACTTCCCGAGTTATAGGTCTTAGAAGGCTTTGGTAGCATGCGGTACTAATAGCTTACATGGAGACTGGTGGAATATACTTTTGATGTTATGCTAACTACATTTTACTTCTTCAACAAGTATCTAAGTAAATTTAATGTAATTAAAGCTTTATTTTAAAATGTGATATAATCTTAAGCAAATGTTTACAGCTTGCTATGTATTTCTTTACTTTTCTTTTTAGCAATCAAAAAAAGGAGACAGCTTTCAGAGTTTGGTGCGGGTTGAGTTTGATGGAACATTGCTGGGAGAGTCAGATGAGAAGCAGGGTAACCCCATGCAGGACTTTATTGACTATAAATTTACCTGCATCTTCCGCTGTCCAAACGACGCTCAGGCTCTCAGTGACATTGCCCAAAAACCCATTGTATGTAAGTCGAGATTTGAAATATTCTCCTGTCTCTGATAATATGATGAAACTGAAAATGGCACTAACCAGCAGCTGAAACAGTTCATTTCATTCTATTTTCTTTCAGTTTGATCAACACTTTTTTTGTTGCTTTTTTTTTTTATTACATTTTTGTTGTGAATACCTTGTGTAATTGGTGACAGGAATCTCCTTGATAACCAAACTTGCTAAAAATGTCCACTGTTGTGTTTAATGTATATGGTTTTGTGGTGGTCAGTGACAGTGATAGAAGTCCTGGCTGAGGAGAAGAATGATGAACCAAGACAAGTGCCTCTGGGCCAGGCTGTTGTTGACCTTCTACCACTGTTACAAGGTACAGCTATAGCTATCCGGTCTTTCCATACCAGATCAGTCAGATCTGACAAAAGTTCCCACCTGGCTTCTTCATAATCAGATGACTTATTTATTGCTCATGAAAAAATGTAAATTCATACTATGAAAAGTTTCTGAATTAAAGGCCCTGGAAGGTGGGTTGAAATGTGGTACATTTTTGAGCCCCTAACTTCATAACTGTTGGAGCTAGCCATATGAAACCTTCAAAGCTGCAAAAACAAATTTAAGCTCTATTATAAACTGAAAACAAGTAATTTTATTTTCCCTCACTTAGAGTATAACACTCCAAATGCAAAATCTAGTTTTAATTTGGCAGTTGTTTTTTTTTTTCTCTAACCAACCTTTAGCATCAGTGTACCTACAGTATCTACATTTTCTTAATTTCTGATACCGGGCTCATGTTCTAGCAGTGATCCCTTTTCAAAATTGGTTTCTGATATAGTCAGCATATCGTCCCAGCTAACAGCTGCTTTGTATGGAGGTCAGAAAAGCAAAAATTCATTTCAGAGAGCTTTTCTTAGCAGAGCAGAACTTTCATTTGTTAGAGTGATTTTCTCTTTGTCTTCAGGTCAGTGCAGTTTCTCATCCACAGTCTCTGTCAATTCGGTGCCCAACCTCCGGGCCAAATCTGCCCAGGACACCGGCCTCAAGGTCAGTTGAGGACTCTGCAGTCATTCTCTTGGAGACCCAACGATGTTTGTAGGAACCTGCTTTTCAGCATGTCTCACTTTTCACACATGGTTGCTGTATGCATACAGCCGGCTGTAGCTTTTCAGCTCACAGCCCGACACACACCAACACAACAGCACAGATAGCACAGACTTTAAGGCGGCGAGGCGTGATTCCGGGTGCCGCTCAGGTGCGTCCGCCTCCCCTGCAGCGGCGCTGCAGACCACGCCCCGCCACACACCTTAACCTGGTAAAATACACATTTAGACAGAATTTTGCAAATATCTATTTTTCATTTTTAGCAGCATAGTGCTTTTTTTCAGGTCAAGGCTCCAAAATCCCAAAGGTGATATAAGGGTGGTGGCTCACAGCATCTTTTGTTTGCTGGATCATTTTAGTTCAGCTGGGTGTCTTTCCTTTTGTTATATTTCTTTAAGATTTAAAAATGTGTTAATTACATAAATAAAATGTAACTTTCTCTGTAGCACTTCATGGATTTCATAAGCAACACACCTTAGTTGTTCACACAAAGCATAAAGGTAAAAAACAATATATACAGTGTTATCTTCATTTTAGATGTCAAAAAGTATTTGCGGCTCCCAGCGTTTTTGTTTGCATGGAAACCGGCTCCAAATGGCTCTTTGGGTGTTAAAGGTTGCTGACCCCTGGACTACACTCTCTGCTATTTTTACATAGCAAAGTAACCCAAATAAATTACAAGTGTTTTTGTGTATTTTTTATATTGACAAAAGATTGAACATCTTTAAATGCACTTAAAAACAGCACTGATCAGACATGCTTGCATATAGTTCTGACTGAAAAAGTGAATCTAGACTTAAACAATTATTTCTTATTATATTATTAAGTCTAGATTACCAACACAGACTCTACAATTATTTAGCATCTATTGCCTTTTTTCGATGGTTACAGCTAAAGTACAATTTTAAACCAAAACAAATGCCACAATTTGAGACTATTTATTGTCTGGTCAAAAATAAGGCTCCCAGGCTCAAGCGGTATCTGGTTAAAAAAAAAAAAAAAAAGTTTAGTATTTAGTATTTTTAACCCACTGACAGGTTGGGTTGAGTATATAAAAAGAGATTCCAAATATTAGTTTTGCAGACATTTTAAAATAATGCATTCAACACATTTGGCAAAGCCTAAGAAGCACACAGTGTGTTTTGTTAAATCAATACTAATTCCAGACATGTAGACACTTTAGTTATATATGAAATGTGTAAAATAACAGCTAGAAACAATAGAAAGATAATGGACAGTTGAAAAATAGAATTCACAATTTAAGTTTTTTTTTACATTGTTTTAAGAGTGTATCCATATTGCCCACAGTTCCCCAACAAAGATAGGAGTGCAACCAGAATGAAGCAAGGATCCAGCCAAGCAGTTTTTAAATGGAAAATGAAGGTAATCCCATTACTCTACAGGGACAGTTATAGTAAGCATAAATAAAATATCCCTCAGATGAGCCTTCAGGGGTTCAGGTCTATCTAAAAGTCCCTGCGCCCCCTTAGTTGAATTCTACAGATTTATGACTAGAAGTCCAAATTAGTCATAGAGTTTGGTAAAGAAAAAGTAAAATACCAACATCACAGGTAAGTTGCTGCTCAAAATCAGTTTAATAATTCAGCTAACAGTAGCTTCATCCATACAGCAACGAGCATGACATCGGAGGGTATTAACTCTGGTGCCCATGCAAGTTGGACTTTGAGAAATACCTCTCGCTTTAAATGTGGTATTGCGGTATTATAAATTAACCAACAGCTTTTCTAATTAACACATTCATGGTGAGAAAGCCAAAGACCGGCACTTCATTTCATTTATCATGTGAAATGCTATGCTAGCAAGGTTCAACTCCTAATACTAAACAACCTTGTTGTTAGATTACAAATAAAATGTGATGTGCATCAAATAAAATACAGATAGAAATACAACAGATAAAAAGTGCAACAGGCCAGAAAAAAACAAACTAAGCTGTATAAACTGTTAGTGAGTCCTCTTATCCTTTTCAGTGGCAATATGTTTTTGTTGGTTTATTTTGTTATTTGTTATTGAGGAACATGTTCGTTTTAAGGTGTTGTTAAACATAAGTATTTTTTTTGCTGGGTTATGATAAAGAGAAAAAAAACAGCCACTTACATGGATTATATGTTAAATATGTGAATTTACATATAATGATAAAATGAGCTTTCATTGCACTCAGGAAATTGTTTAGTGTTGTGTATTATGGTTTGAAAAGCACTTAGAACCTAAGGATTTGTATTCAGTATGGTTAAAGCAGTATATCAATGAAAAATATAAACTGCTCTGCTTTTTAGGTGCCTACCCTCGATGTGAGTGTCAGTGTGTTGGATCCAATACTGTCCGAGGCTGACCTCTCAGCCTCTAATCTACTAAAGGTAACTTTGGAGACAGCCTACTCTGTCCCAGACTCATGGATGCTGCCATCCGGCCCTGCTCCCACTACCTTCACATACACTGCTGCCCTAGAGATCCCTCTTACTGCAGACGTGAGTGTTATACTGTGCTTTTTATGTGGCCTCTTAAGGCATACTGCTCTATTCACACTAGCTTAAAATGTCAATCTTTCCAAGGGTGATGCGTTTTTGACAAATATAGCTTTACTACTGCTTTGCTCCCAGCAAGACCAAGTGCTAGTGTTCCCTGAAGGGCAGCTGAAGGCAGGGGGGCAGGGAGAAGAAAAGGAACGTCAGAAGAAGAGGCCCCATAGGGACACACTAGCTCCAGAGAACCACTTCCTGCCTGGAGTCTTTTTCAAGCCAGAGGAAATTGATCAGGAGGATGGTGAGCTGACTGCTCGAGAGGTAAATACAAATGCAGCTTGCAGATACTACCAATAATATTAGCTGGAATGTTGCAAAAAAAAAAAGAAAGAAAGAAAGTTAAAAACACTCTTAAAGTGACTTCGAGATTTGATAATCAGTTTTGTTCATCAGTTTCTTACCTGTTGAAGTTCAGGGTGTGCCTGCTGAGGTGGTGTCAACATTCACTCAGCTTTAACATCGCCCTGGGTTCTCGGCCTGCTTAGCATTACCATTCTGTCTGTACAGATGCTTGCAAAGCAGCATAATGCTAACACAAGTTCCTGGATGCGGTTTGCACTTTACGATTGTGCTCTTGTCCTTTTGTGCAATAAAAATAAATGTAATGTCCATATCCGTACTACAGACCGTGCCATTTATTTCCCTTTTAAAAAGAAGGAAATTAAGTATTAATTTGCACATATGAGACACATGGAATTTTAGATTGGGATTTTATCGTATTTGCTACATCCACTACATCACACTGATGTAGAATTCTGAAAAACAGACAAATTTTCATCCATCAAATGTGATATACGTGTCATTACAGGGTTAGACAGACACAAAAATTAACAAAGATGGGTAATAAGGATCAGATGAACTGGATCAGATTCTAACTATCCCTGTCCCTAACAGGGACACCAACCTTTAGCATATCCATCCATCCATCCATCCATCCATCCATCCATCCATCCATCCATCCATCCATCTTCATCCGCTTTATCCGAGGCCGGGTCGCGGGGGCAGCAGCCTAAGCAAAGAGGCCCAGACCTCCCTCTCCC
>NW_005187757.1:401474-424171 GCF_000239375.1 Pundamilia nyererei | reverse complement strand
GGGCGGACCTCATCAACACCAGGGGCTCTGCCACCAAGGAGTTGTTTAACTGCCTCAGTGACCTCGCGGGTCATTCCCCTCATCCCCAGACTCTGCTTCCTTATTCATATCCTTATTCACCATATCCATGAACCTCCTCTGAGGTCTTACTCTTTTCCTCCTGCTTGACAGCTCCCTCTTTATATATTTGTCCACTCAACAAATCAAGAACTGAGGAAAATAATAAAACCCAAGAATCAATGTCGATAAACTCAAAGGAAGACAAAAACTCAGAAATCTCAGAAAACCACAGATAATCCAAAAACCACAATTCCATTGAAGATAACAGCATGTGAAAGCTTATTTACAGGCTTGTGGTGTAAATGTTCCCACAGGACCGGGCATTTCGTGATGAGGCAGAGACCACGAAGAACAGAGTGAGCTGGGACACAGAGATGTACTGCTTTCTGGACGCAGGGGGAACTACAAGGTTGGAGGCTAAGCATGCAAATCACTCCTTTATTTCTCTGTGTACCGGACCACCATGCTACCTGCTGGCTACAATTTTACGAATTTAATCTAGAAAGGGAAAGTCAGTCACCAGTTTCTCTGTTACAGAACACATGTTATAGCAGAGTCTAAGAGCAGGATTTCCTTATTCAGAACATTTCAGGCATGCAAGGAAATCAGAAAGTAATGAAAAAGGAATTTGATCTTATCACTGATTTTAGGCACACAGTGAGCATGTGATCTGTGCAAGTATACAGTAAGTAAATAGGCTTAATGCTTAGAGTAAAGGTCAAATGTATGAAAGAAAAAACAACTAGTGCAGTGGTTTTCACAAAGGCCCACATGAGAAATTGGGACTGTTTTGAAGGGCTGCACCAATAAGCTGAACTCGGTTATTATGCTCAATATTAACTGTATCACTGTAAAATGCTACAGGTAAGAGTAGATGTTACAGCTAGACAACGAAAATGTGAAATATCCATAGTAAAAATTGAATTTTTTTTTATCACAGTTTAGTCAACATTCTCCAAAATGACACTTTTTTTCCTCGGTGAAAGAAATCTAGTCTGTTTTACCAACCATTTGTTCGCTTGGCAGTAGCACTGAAGTTGAAACTCTCTCAAACAAATACATGAATCCACTCCTTGTTTCTCTAAGTATCGCCAAGACAACAATAGTTCTTAACTGGAAATCAAAGAAATAGTTACATATCAACATCCAGACAAATCTTCTCATTGAAGACACACATTTAGAAACCATGACATTCTTGCAAAAAGACAATAGAGCTGTATTTATCAACATTTTAAACCCATTTTCTGAATTTATCATGTTGATGATGATTATTATTATCATTGTTGTTGTTTAATGGTAAATGGCCTGTATTTGTATAGTGCTTTACTAGTCCTTAAGGACCCCAAAGCGCTTTACAAATCCAGTCATCCACCCATTCACACACACTGGTGATGGCAAGCTACATTGTAGCCACAGCCACCCTGGGGTACACTGACAGAGGCGAGGCTGCCGGACACTGGTGCCACCGGGCCCTCTGACCACCACCAGTAGGCAACGGGTGAAGGACACACACACCAAGGACACAACGACCGAGACTGTTCAAGTCGGGGCTCGAACCAGCAACCTTCCGATTACAAGGCAAACTCCCAACTCTTGAGCCACGATCGCCCCAATTGTTGTTGTTGTTTATTTTGCCAGAACAATTTAATATGTGACCTTGGGACTGGTGGGATCTGGAGTTGCTCACTAGGTGGGTTTGGGCTGTGGTGGTACCTCGGGGTGGTCCTGGACCTCCATCCACTGTGCCCCATCTCTCATGTTGTCGGCCAACTAATGACATTGTCTTTGCAACACATTAGGAAACAAAAATAAAACAAAGGAATAAAGAAAGGAAAAAAATAATAATATAAAACAACTGTAATACACATGAAAGGGTAGGTTAAACATGATTAAAGTGGGATTCGCATCTCACAGTGTTTTGTTATTACATCACACAAGATTAGGGTTACCAAAAATATAGCAAGCTTTTAATATAACAAAAAAAGATCAAGGCAGTCATGTCAGTGTAAGCCGATATAGGTTGAATGGGTGCTTCTGGGTTGGGAGGTGGGAATGGGATGTCCCCTGGGCTGCACCCTCCATGCCTTTGGTGAATTGCTCTAGGATGATGGAAAACACAAAGAGAGAATATAAAAATGTGTGTATCAGTACTGATTATAATTTCAGGCTGAAGCAAAGGATAACTAAGAGCAGATTGTGGCCAGTGGAGATCATGAGGTCATTGGCTCCATTATCAAAGGTTAGTATTCCTTTTTATTCTCTCTTCTTTGGTGTTTGGATTTCCAGTATTTAGGATATCATATGCAATAAGCTTAGAAAAAACAACATGTGATTTTAAGTCTAACTGAGATGGAGACCAGACCAGACCTGTGTGTGTTTGTGTGTAGTTAGGTGCTGAGGACTCAGAAATCCCCTACCATGGTTTGGCATTTATAGACTTTGGGCAGCTGCTGTATCCTGGAGTCCAGCGAATCCGAGGAGCATACAGCGTTCAGCCTTTCTCTGAGGAAGATTTGCTGAATAAGGTTCCAGTAACACACACACATCACTCATTTGCTTTAAATTTGGTTTCCTTGTAAAATATAAATAAAAACAGAATGGAGTACTTGGTTAATCTCACAAACCAATATTTTATTCACAGTAAAAATCAGAAAACAAATCAAATATTAAAACTGAGAATGTATATTTATGCGTAAAATATGGGTTTATGAATTTTGGAAATAATTTTACTCTCTTTATAAATACAATTTACACAGTGTTCCAACTCTGGGGTTGCAGTTGATATTGCCTTTATTTAAATAGGGCTGTTAAATTGCTATGTGAATTGTTTAACCTCTCTTGCACTCAAAGGCCAAGCGAAGCATCAGTGTTTTAAAGGAAAAAGCTAAGGAAGCTGCCAGCCAGGCCAAAGATATTGTCAGCTCTAACAAAGCAGGAAAGAACATGAATGGAAGCAACAAGGGACCCACAGATTCCAATGAGCAAGGCAAAAAGGTCAGAAAAGTTTTGATGGTCACAAGTGAATAATTCTTTAGAGTTTTTATAAGTTTTCCAGCATAAGCAAAGTCCAACAGTTCCTTTTCCCCCCTCAAACAATTAAACCTGACTTCAGTTATAAGAATTTAGACCATAACATAAAGTTTTTTAAAATTATATCAGCAACATGCAAATCACAGTGAAGGAGCTGTGCCATTAACTGCAGCTGGCCTGCAGTGATTTATATGAACCTGAGCCACAAGTCAATGCCGAGGGAACCCTAAGCTCCATGTAAACATCAACATAACTGCACAGCATTAGCGAAGAAATCAATAAAATTATCAGTGTTCCCTCTAAGCTGCGCGTGTGCGCAATTGCGCACTGCTGGCACGGTCTCTGCGCACAGAAAATCTGCGTTGCGCACACACACAAAAAAATCTAACCTGAATTGAAATTAAAATCAATACTTTAACAATTCTGTTTTGCAGTGTTAGTCAGTAAATGACTGGCTGCTCCCATATGGGATCCAGCCAATAATGCGATTCACATTCGTATATACGCAGCTAATCAATGTCGTTGACAGGCTATGACAGCGTCCTTATGTGCCGACACCGGTGTTTTAGCTAGCAAAGCGGCGTGGCGACGTTTAGCGCAAATCTTGTATAGTTAGTGTGTATTGCAGTCAATAGTTTTGTTGTGTGTGTCAGAACAACTGCTGAATGTTACAGGTGTTACAGCAGTGATGCATCTCCTGTTGTCAGGCCTGCAGGTATCAGGTTGTTGTTCTCCTTTATCTCGTAGTGGACTGAAATTATTTTTGGGGTGGCACAAATAATTTGTGTGGCATCAAATTTGATGCAGAACAGCTGATTGTTCTGTAAATAATTTGAAATGTTTATTTTAAAAAATGCCTTGGCTGCATTTTTAGGTAAACAGCTGCAAAAAACTTTGTTGTTTGCATAACTCAGTTACTTTTTTGAAGAAGTAACTATATAATTCATTGCCCAACACTGGTATATACTGTATTTTGCAGACAGAGAGTTACAGGACTCTCCCCCAGACCACAGACTCATACTCATAATACAAGTCAGAGCTTTATAAACAAAAAAAAACAAACAAACAAAAAAAAAGTTGTGTCTTCAAAATTGGGGTTTAAGTTATTTTTACTTCCAATAGTGTTAAGATACTACACAGGTCATGAACAAGATTTGTTTAAATTTTCATTGTAAGTGGGCTAAAGCAGTTAATTAAAAGTAGTCTAACATAAATGTAAATGCTGTAATTTGATTATTTTAATAAACCATGTAACTTGGATGGATTCGATGCTGGTGTGACCGCAGTGCACACGTCTGATGTTGCTCACAGTGGTCCAAGGGATCGCTCAGGGAGTTTGTGCGTTCGCTCAGAAACATGAATAAGTAGAGCGAACATTGATTAGGATAATTTACTGGAGACTCCAGTACCAGTTGCAATTTAGTACAGCTGAGCAGAGATCAGCAGTAGTAGATGCTCAAACTTACTGCACATCCTTATTACTGCAATATATTATAAAGTCGTATTTAGCTGATGTGTTTTCTGTTTAGGCAGAAATTTGGAAAACTTTAACTCTTCACTTGTGTTAATGGCAGATGTATGTGGAGGCCAGAACTTATATTATCATTGAGATAGCCTTGGAGAAACCGCTGGTACCAAAACCATCACCAGAAGAGCTAGCCCAAAGGTAATGTGCTAATTAAACCATGTGGTGACTGAGTCTGACCTGCTTCTTTTGGCTCCATTATTAGATTGTAGCACCGAGATAGAGTTATACATTTATCAACACTTTCACACACACGTAAGTGTTAAATTTAGTAGTTGCCCCCTCTGTTTCTGACTGACTGTGAAACACAAATGAGTGAGTGTATTGAGATGTTTTTGTGTTTCTTGCAGGGTGACGGCATTGATCCCTCCCAAACCTAAACGTCCAGCTGGTCCTAGTAGAGCAGAAAGAGTAAAGCACACACACACACACACACACACACACACACACACACACACACACAATGAATTGCCCAATCGAGGAGATTTGCATGCTTGATGTATTCTCTCCACCGGTGTGTGCTCCTGCAGGCTGTGCTGGACTTCCACAGGCAGGTAGCAAACACGGTGTCCCATGTTTCAGAACAGTGTGAGGAACTATTTGGAACAAGTTGTGAAATTCCCCAAGACGACAGCTTGGAGAAAATGAAGATTCAGTTGATAGGAGCGCTCAATGACTCTGGGAGATACTTTGTCTTCAAGGAACAAATGAAGGTCAGGCCAACTGCCCACATCTATGATGGATTAATGAAATTTACAAGGACACTGAAACTATTTTTAGGGATCGATCTAATGGTTCTGGTCATATTTTTCTTCTACATTAGTGTCATTATTTCTCCACAACGGCTTGTGTATATTTCTGGTTTGTAGCATGCGGTGGTGAGGATCGTACGTGACAAGATGAGGCGGACAGAGCCGTTCACGGATGATCAACAGCTGAAGGAATTTGCCAGCAAACTCTATGTCTACCTGGTTGATGAGATGCACGTTGCTATGAGCAAGGTACCAAACACACACTTTCATATACAGTCTGTGAGGACATCTTTTGACTTTTTTGTTTTATCCTTACTTCCTTAACAGATTTATTCTCCAGATGCTGTTGAGGGCTACCCAGATAACATCCAGTTACACTGTTCTCAGCTCTCACATTTTGCCAGAGAGGCACAGCTTACTGGGAATTACGAGCAGGCTGCATATTACTGGAAAGAGGTATAATAACAATGCTCTAAAGCTCATTGCGAAAAAAATAAATAATCAGGAAGATTTATGTAAAAAAAAACAGAATAAGGTTGACAGACAACTATTTGCTGGACAGATTTAACAGACTGGGTTATGTTTGTCTGTTATTCTCAAGAATATTTATAATAATGTTATGTTTGAATGTTTTTCTTTTGTTTCGTCAAGTGGACACAAGTCACATTGCAGCACTGAATAATGATAATGGTTGTTAAAATAGATGAAGTGGTTTCTGATATTTTTTTATTAACCTGCAGCTAGTGGTCAGGCACCCAAATGAGCCCACCTATATGTTTGAGTGGGGGGGCCTGTACATGCTGACCGGAGACTACCTGAAGGCAAAAGAGTGTTATCATGATGCTGTGTCTATCGACCAAGTGCACCAACCCAGGTTAGAAATGCACTCCTTACAATATTGATCTTCACTTTAAGCAAATCATTAATTTAATAAGAGATTAATTATTGAATAATTATTTTAGCCTGCATATTATATATATATCTAAATATTATAGAGTGTATAAGTATAGTCTAGCAATCAGCTCAATTCTAAATCATGATGGTATATTATTTGTATATTATTATTTGATAGAGAAAGAGAGATATTTAGAGTTACTTCCTGTCACAGTATTCTTCATCTCCACTGTATTTTCTGACGTCACAAGCAATGAACCTACCTGCTCGTGTTTTATCTTTTATTGGAACATGGTTCAGTGGTTACTTACAATACAACTTTATTTGTATAGCACGTTTAAAAGACCAGCGGTACACCAAAGTGCTTTACAATAAAAACAGGAAAATTAAGACATGATTAAATAATATTCTATTAACAAAGTAGGGAATATAAGAACAATGTAACAAAGTTACTAAGAACAGATATAGCTAAAAGATAAAGTACATAAATAAAAAATTGAACCAAATATAAAATAGGGACACTAACTAGATGGAAAAGCTATGTCGAATAAGTGAGTTTTTAAACGGGATTTAAAAAATAAAATGGAGTCTGACGCACGGATAGTGATAGGAAGGTTGTTCCACAGATTCGGTGCAACCAGGGCAAAAGCACGGTCACCCCTAGATTTAAGTCTAGATCTAGGCTGAGCCAAGAGTAATTGGGCTGAAGACCCGAGGGCTCACCCAGGGACATATGGACTAAGGAGATCAACAAGATAATGAGGGGCTAAATTATTTATCATTTTAAAGGTGAGCAACAATATTTTAAATTCAATGCGATACTTTATGGGTAACCAATGCAAATCAATAAGAACAGGCGTGATAGAGGCATGCTTTCTAATGCCAGTCAGGAGGCGAGCCGCAGCATAAACAACAGGTCGTCAAACAGTTTCACGAGTTCAAGACCAATGTTTCTTTATCCTCTTCTTGCTCCAGCCTGATGATGTGTGGGGTATTGGCAGTGATGTTTGAGCATTACAGTGAGGCCCAGACTTTCCTTGAGCGAGCCACCAGCCTAGACCCTCTCAGCGTGGTGGCCTGGACACTGCTGGGTGAGATGAGGATCTGTTTTGCTTCCTGCTGCTATTGTATCAGTGAACAGCAAAATGATACTACCAAACTTCATTTGTCAGCAGCTATTACTGTTTGTTGTCTTCCCCCAGTGTAATGGAGGCCCCGCAGGTTACTCAAGACAGTTTGACTGTTGTGTGTGACTTTCATAGATTTAGGTTGGTTTGTAAATCTGTCTTTAAAATATCCATCCATCAACTGGGTGGAGCCCAGTTTGTCATAGGGTGAGAGACAGGGTAGACCCTGGACTGGTCTCTTTAAGAGTTGACACAGACTGAACAGACAAAATGATGAACGAACAAAAAAAACATGAATTTAAAACAATCTGTAACCTAAACACCCACAACAATAGTGGAAGAGGGATGCATGCTGGGGAACGTGCAGTAACCTTGTTGGGTGTTTGCTCCAGGTTTGTTCCATGTGGGTCAGAACAACTCCATCCAGGCTGAGAGGGCTTTTATGGAGGCCACAAAGCTGTTGAATGCAGAAGAGGCAAAAAAGCAAGAGCAGAGCGAGGAGAAGGGGGAGAAAGACAAGGAGAAGAAACACGAAGAGGAAGAGAACAAGCAGGAGGCAGATGAAACAACAAACTCTCCCAGAGTTATGCAAGGTGAGGAAAACAAAAAAAACAGAAATACAGACATATACAAGACAGTGTCAAGTGCAACAATGCCAGTCTATGCATGAGTTCAACCCATTCTGTTCCCCTGAGCCCCATCTCCCTGTCAAGGAACTACTTTTGTTACTACTCTGTCTGCTAGAGCTCTCATGCACTTCATTCCAAAGGGCATAGGGCAGAAGAAAATAAACCCTTGGAGTAACTGATGTTACCTGACCGTGTAGCTTTATTTTTCTCCTTTACCCAGAACTTGTTGACCAGGATTCAGAGATGCACAAAGAAGAGCCTCCAGCACCGAGTGTCAGCTTGAAATCAGCTCCTGCTACTATTTACACACAGATCATCCAATTCCTGCTGCAGAACAATGCACTGCAGGTAAAACATACCCAGCGTGTTGGTTTGTACAGCACTGTGTGAACGTGACCATCGGTTTATTCTGTTACCGCACAAAAAGGGGCATATTACATATGGCAATCTGCAATTTCAAAAGACACTTGGTTTTAGAAACGTGTTAGTGATATGTGTTTTATGAAAGTATGATAGCATCAGTTGCAGTTTATCATTTTGAAAAAATATTAGATTTTTCTCTTTATTTATATTTTTGCAAATTAAAAAAAAAAGTCTTGTGTAATATTGGGAACAATAAATGTCTAATTTTAAAAGCTCTGAGCAGTAATGTTTGAACAAAAATAAAACAAATGAAAAAAGCAATAGCAGAAATCATTCAGAGATGACTGTTTTCTGTTGTCAGATGGCAGAAGTCGCTCTATCCGAGGAGCTCCTATGTTCAGATGGCAGTCGCAGTGCTTCCTACTTCATTCATCTGGCCCAGTTGCAGCTGCTTAAAGCAGACTACTGCAGTGCTGCTGCCAACCTCAAAGAGGCACTGTCCAGCATAGATCAGGTACTTCCACACTACCTCTGGCTACAACACGAGTATCGACTGGGTGAGGAATATTACATGAGTGTTCAACTGCATGTAGGGCATTACTTTTCCAGAAAGCATTTGGTGCTCTGTTTGTAAAGTGTGAAACCTGCAATTTATTGTCTAATTTATCATGCTATTCTTTTTTTTATCTTCACTAAACACCAAACAAATGAATAATAAATAAATATATTTGTTATTTTTATATTTTCAAGGTGCATATTTATTGTATATGACAAAGTAATCAGTTACAGCCACTGTTACTTTTTGATGCTCACCTTCTATAGATATGCATGACAACATATTCCAGTGTAGGATCAATTACTACACATAATATACATAATTTGTAAGGAGCTGAGTGTTATAAAAATAATTCCCAAAATCTAAGTGAATTGAAATCAGACCTAGTTTTATTCTTGAGATCATTCTCCTTCTGCTGGTCTAACAGCACAGATATACACCAAAGCTAACATCCAGTCTTCTCCAGCATCATTGCTCTAGTTCAGGGGTTGGAAACCTGCGGCTCTGGAGCAACATGTGGCTCTTTTGTTCTTATACTGCGGCTCCGCATGGTTTTGGAAAATAAATTATATTCATTTAACTGAAGTGTATTTTATTTGTGTTAGTTATTTTTTAACTTGTAGTTCTAAATTGGAAGATTATTGTGATCTTGAAATATAAAAATAAAGTTATATTTCATTATTTTTCGTCGCTCAAAATAAGCGCCACACTAGCGGATACTGGTATACCTGCTGAAACGCCGTGCATTTATTGAGACGTTCAACCCCAGGTAGGTCAAGTATGGAGAAATGTAAGAAAAGAAAAATATCTGAAGAAAATAGAACATTTAATGATGCCTGCGTAGATTAATTTGAATTTATTTTTGATGAGAGTGGCCTACCAGTATGCCTAATTTGTGGATTGTTGATCTTCGGATCCACATACATATGTGAGCAGCTATTCTCCATCGTGAACTATGTTAAAAACAAATATCCCTCATACCTCACAGACGACAGCTTACAGTCCTGCGTAAAGATCAAAGTTACTTCATACAGCCCGGATTTGCAGACGCTGTGTGCAGAGGTTCAGGAGCAGAAGTCCTATTGTAAAGATATCACGGCAGACCCAATGATGTTTACATGAACATGTTTTTCAGCATCTCTTTATTGACGACTTTTCACACATGGTTGCTGTACACACACAGCCGGCATCTACAGTGACTCCTGGTGACTGTGTGGGGACAGTTGGTTATAGTGCACCTGAGGTTATGCTTGGTAATACATATAATGAAGCAATAGACATGTGGTCTCTGGGGCTGGTAACTGTGGAGCTTGCTACAGGGGTGCCACTCTACCCTGTGGAAAATGAATATGATGTTTTGAAATTCATCATAGACATGCAGGGTCAGCCACTAGATCATGTTCTAGACTCCGGCTTGTACACTAATTACTATTTCATATGAGACGTAGTTGTCTTGAACAACTAATGGAAGCTACCACAGGACCTCAAAATGACCAACATTTATTTGTCAGCCTAATTAAAAAAGTGTTTGCCTTGGATGCAAACCATCGCATAACTTTTCCACCCTGGACCTAATTCGATACAAATTGGAAAAAAAAATTGGATGTATATTAAATAAACCAGCTTTAAGCATCAGCTAATTTTTGTTTGTAATTCTTTTTAAACATAGTGCTACCCTGTAGCCTCCTAGTAGACATGCCTGTGTTATAAATGTGAAAATCCTCTAATTTTTTTTTTTTTTAGAAAAGTTGAGCTCTGACCTTGAAGTCAAGATCCCTGAGATTTAAACCTTAAAGAGATTTTCAGCAGATGCAACCATGGTATTGATTTGAAAATTCTACGTTGCCTCGTACTTGAGTTATTGCATTTACAAACTTGGGTGTCCACTGCGCCCCGCCATATACCAAACTCAAAAGATTAAGTGCTGGTTTTTTTAGTTCTTTCATAAAGTTTACAACACACAAATAAGAAAAATAGGAACACTATTGTCATTTTTGACAACACTATTTTCTTTTGTCTTTTGTGTGCACACAGTCTGTGTCAACACATAGGGGAACACTGACACTTCATAAGATTTTCACTGTGTTTGTCTAATTCAGCCGCAGCTTTCGGATTTTTCACATAACAAGCAGCATGAATTTTGTCCCTCATCATTTCAGCTGGAAGCACTTTATAAGGTGGTCTTTCACGTGAACATTGACGTTTCTAATCCTGGAACCCTGGGCAGTTTATATAATAAGTTTCATCCAGACTGAGAAATGTGTCTAGAAGAAGCATTCATCAAGCAACTTTGCTGACTATTGACCCAAAGAGTCTTGCCCACTTTCTCACCAGGATCCTGATGCATGGGCTTGGAATGGTCACTGTCACTATCTACGAGGGGAGTTCCATGAGGCTGAGGAGAGCTACGAGTGGAGCTTCAAATTCCAGCAGAAGCCATCAGACTCTCACATTGTCTTGCTCCGCCTGGGATCCAGCTACTTTATGCAGGAGAAGGTCAGATATTGAGACAGGCATCACTGTCTGATCAGTCAGACAGTTACTCATGTGTACTGGGTCTGCTAGCATCTATTCACTGTGTGAGAGTTTACCTCATGCATTTTTCAAGAAAGAAACAAAATGGACCAGCCATATGTCTTGGAAAATAACAGCAAAACTCAAATGTGACTTAAAACATCTCATGTGAAACCACAAAGTTATACAGTGTAACTCTGTCTTATTTTTTTTAACTCTCAGTTTCAGGAAGCCAAGGTTGTGTACCTGCAGGCCTGTGAACAGTCTCCATCCTGCCTGACCTGGCTAGGCCTGGGCGGTGCATGTTACCGGGTAAAACTCTTACCTTCAGAACATTGATGGGAATGATCGTATTAAACTCAAAAAAAGCTTCTATGTTGTGCCTTCAGAATTATTTTTGTTATATGGAAAATAAAATAAAATTGTAAAACCTGTGATTCCACTCAGTGTATGGTTCAAGGTTTTAAGTACACTCCTGTTTCTATTGTTAAAAGAAATACTTTTGAAATACTAGCTTAAAAGAATAGTTGGGAGCCCTACTCTGTTTGTTTTGAAAGGAAGTCACCCTTTGTTGTTTCAGTGGGCATTTCTGTGTCTGTTTAGTTGGAGGAGTTTTGTACAGCTGAGGAAGCTTTGACTGAGGCCAACCATTTGGACAACCAGAATGCAGAGGTCTGGGCTTACCTGTCTCTCATTTGCCTCAAGGTGAGTGATGATAAAACACTATTAATGTCATTATTAATGTCCTCCGTCTGTATTTCAAGATAATCTCGCGCACAGTGGCCTGACACATCCCCTTTTATGAAGACTACAGAACAGCGTGTCTTTGTTAGAAATTAAAAAACAATCTACAGGAGTCAGAAGAGCTGAGTGGTTAGGGTTATGGTAAGAATTGAGTCAGTTTAAGCTTTGGAATAAATGACTCTTCAGGATGAGGGATGGGTTCAGAGTAAAAAGCCCTAACCTCCATAGAATCTAACGCCAACATCCATCCTTTTGCCCTTTGGTAAAGCCAATGCTTTAGTCACTGAACACACTTTAATGAGACACCAATTAATTTGGGAAAATGCTTGTGCAAGTAGACGCTGCATGTCGATCAATATGATAAATGGCTAAAATCAATTCAGGAATGCAGACTTTGAAGTAGGACATTTTGATTAGTATCAATTAATATTAGTGACTAACTGTATTTTAATTGAGCTCTCTTTTAACCTTGACACCTTGTCTTCTGCACATGTGAAGTACTCACAACATATTACTGACTCTGTGATTCAAAAATCTGCAGAAATCAGTAGTCTGATTGTGACTCATGACATGGAACTGAGTTCTGCTTCCTTCGATTCGCGGTGTTTAAAGATACTGGACAAAGTGGCACCTCCACAAATTAGAAAAGACAGCATCGCTAAATCATCTCCTTGGATCACTAAATCTATTTGCAGTTTTAGTTGGCTTTGCCTTAAGACTGAGTACCTGTGGGAAAACCACAAAATGTCCTATTTACAATAGGAAAAGGGAATGCCAAGGTTTTATTTGACACTGAGAATAACATTGTTTCTCCTCCAACACCAAGTACACCAGGTTTTTCAGATAAGGACTACAACTCCCACAGATCGCCCTTTCGATCATAAACTCTCACACATCCCAAAATTGTAGAATCTTTTCACCCACTTTCTTTAGCTATGTATGTCAAACACTACTCCAAATTAAACCCTCAGCAAACTCAGCCAATGTCTTAAGTTTTAGACTCCATTTGGCCCTCTGTGGTCAGGCTGTGTCCTAGAGTTCTTTAAACAGGTGGTTATCCAACCAGGTTTGAAAAAGCTAAATCTGGACCTTACACTAAACACCAGCTATAGACCTGTTTCAAAACTTCCTAAATTGCTAAAGTATTACAAAAACAAAAAGAAAAGGTGGTTGGGACACGAAGGTGTTGGAGAAGCACAATATTCTTGCTAACGTTCAGTCTGGTTTTAGGAAGTTGCACTCCACAGCTCTCCTTAAAGTTTCGATCTTTGGATGGCTGCGGATAAGGGTGATTGCTCAGCCAGCCCTTGGTTTGCCTGACCTTATCTCAGCCTTTGAAATGTCAAATCTCCATCAAATCTTAGTCCAACAGTTAAACTACATGGTAGGGATCTCTGGCTCTTTCTTAGAGTGGGTCACTTCATTTCTTGCTTATAGAACACTTTTGTCCTCATTGGGAAATTTTGGGTTTGAAACGGCTGCATTTCCATGTGGCATTCTGCAAGGATCTGGTTTAAGTCCCTTGTTATGGGGCAGCGATAGCTCAGTAGGTAGAGTGTTCGCCCCGTGATTGGAGGCGGTCAGGGGTTCAAATCCACCGAATGGCAACCCTGAAGTACCTTGGGCAAGGTACTGTCTCTACACACTGCTTCCCGGGTGCTGGATTGGTAGCTGCCCACTACTGAAGATGCACGTTGATGCCTTTATCTCCACCTGCCTAGACTATTGCAATGCTTTGTTTTTGTGTCCGTTTAAAGCATCTATTAATTGCTTCCAATCTGTCCATAATGCTGCTTCAACACTTTTAACTCAAACTCATAAGTTCACTCATTGTTAGATAGTTCAAAATCTTGATTCTTACTTCTGTGACCTTACAAGATGAGGCCCCCTAGTTATATCATCAATCTTTTCAATCTTGTCTAATAAAGGTCTCCTTGTGATTCCACATGCCCGTATGAAAACTAAGAAGGATTTTGCTTTCCAGACTTTAGTGCCAAAACTGTGGAACAGCTTATCGCTTTTGCTGCACACCAATGACTCTGGCATCCTTTAAAAAAAATGCCTAAATGCATCTATTCAGACCAGCAATTTGGTAAAATTTTTGTTTTGTGTTGTTTTTCTTGATTCAGGTGTGTTTGTTTGACTGTATTTTTAATATTTGTGTAAAGCACTTGTCTTGAAAAGGAGTATACAAACAAACTTTACTTACTTACATAACTAAACACATGGTCTGCAACTCAATTAACACTGATGAACCTTTTATTTTCAGTCTGGCAAAAAGGAAGAAGCAGAGAAGTTTTATAAATATGCAATACGGGTGAGTTTGGTTGTTGTTTTTGTCAGTCACTGTAATTTAACATATCAGTGGGGCGGTTAGTGATTTACTATTAATTATCCATGTTTTAAATTCTATATTAAGTAGTGATTTTTTTAAAAGAAAAAGTAGACATGCAACATTAATACTGAATATAAAACAACACAAACAGCTTCTCTGTGAGTTCTCTGTAGCATTTGATTACTAAGGATATAGATTTCCTGCTGTCCTTGATTTTCTCGTAAATTACATTAGAGCCCTGTGATCCTTTATTTTGTCACAGTGAATCAGTTTTTACTAAATATTGCATCCTCTTATCCAAGGTGAATTTTACATTAAGATGCTGGTTTCTTTAAAAAAGAAAAAACATTTTCTGTTTTCTCGGTATCCACAGTTCAACCTACAGATGGAGTCACTCCACAAAGAGTTTGAAAAGTTGAAGAATCAGCTTCGCTTCCATCATCTGGAGTCATGCTTTGAAAGAAGCACTGAAGCAAAAGAATAAATCATATGTCCAAGTATGTACACATTATATCTCAATGACCAGTATTTGAAACAACATTTTATTGGGTTTTCAGCATGTGTAGTGTATGAAAATTAAATACAGAGAGTTCAGATGTACATGATGACTTAGATTTCACAGACAGTGAGGATAAGTAACCGGTTGAGCCATAAAAGTTAAGCTCTGATCAATATCAACATAACAAACACAGTTAAAGCAACACCATAATCTCAAATCTATATAAAACAATTGCAATATAGTGTTTTTGTTTTTTTTGTTTAAATACAAAAACAAAGAAAAGAGGCTATATGGTGACTGGTACCAGCAGGATATAAAACATTTACTATTTCACATTTGATGTCATTCTTTTGTTATCATTTATGCAGGAAAACAAGCCCTCATGACACTTTGTGGTGTTTTTGTTCTAAGACACCTTTCTAAATTTTGGCACAATCCTCTCTGTGTTGAAAGGAAATGTTGTGAAATATTATTTTGAGCTTGTCAAATAGTTCACGAAGGATGTGTTAGAATGGGCCCTGAATAAATTTCCTTTAAAACCAAATGGATTACAGTGACCAGTTCTTTGTTTTGGGTTTTCTTTGTAACATACTGTATTTTGATATTCTTTTAATGCCGTTTTTAAACTAGGCATCTGAGTGTTGGTGTGATCTATTGCAGAGAGATCATTGTCTGACCCGTGAAAACATATCTCTCAGCCACGGCGAATCCTCATAGAGGCGAGGGTCACCCAGATACTCTGAGGTCCTCTTGTAGAAGTAGTAGTACAGCACAGAAGCTGCAAACAGGAAATTATGTTAGGAGGCTTTAAAATATACGGATATTTAATTTACAAATGTCTGTAAATTAGAAACATGACTGATGTGAATGTAGATTTTCATATCAGTGACTCTTTTGTAATGAGTTTGCACAGTGATCAAGGTTATTCAAGAGATTTATGTGATTGCAAAATAAACAGGGAGAAAACTTGAAAATTCCCACCAGTGTTTAAAACTGAGTGAGGTAATGGCTGTGCTTACACACTGAGTAACTGTCTGGACAGGTCTTAAGTGGCAGACAAAGCAAAGACAACAAATAGCACATGACTCTTCTCATACGCAGATCACCTACAGAGAGTAATGCCAGCTAGGCGATGCAAGCTTTTATCCACTTATGAGCTTATACATGTATAAAAGTGGCACCCACATGGTGATGAGATGTGATGTCACTGCCTGGAAGAGTAGCCAGTAACAACAGGCGACAGGTAAAGGAAAAATAAAAAAGGTGGGTGAAATGATCATACAGTTTACTAGGGCATTAATGGGTTGTTGTTGTTGTTTTTTTAGCTTAAATCTGTACTGCTGTTTTGGACTGCTTCACCTGCTTGTATTGTCTCCATGTATTTTCTCCTGTCTCATTTGCAAAATCTAAATTTAATTATTCAGTCAAAATGTAAACATTTATTTTACAAGTTAATATGTATAATCAGATTATAGAGTGGAAAAATCCTAACCTTTTGTACTGTATACTCTTCAGTGTTTACATGAAAACATTCTAAATGAAAAGAGGTACATTTGTTGCATGAACTTGTTATCTTACCAGCTCTTTGGAACACAAAAAGCACCTGAAGACCGTCGGTCCAAATAAATCTGTTTGTATTTAACCAGCGCAGATTCTGAAAGGAATAGAAGGATGACAAAAAGGCCACTTTGTGATAAATTCAGAGACTTTGTACATTATAGATAATTTAACAATTACAACCAGAATGATGAGAAATGATGATGCTATTTTCTCAGTCTCATATAATGACACATTTTAACCAAGTTTTATCTTCTTTCTTTTTTTCTTTCTCATGATGTTTTTCTCTTGGCAGTTATTAAAATCAAAATGACAGCATTTTAAATGTCTGTAAGCTTGTTGTACAGTATCTCCCCAAAAAAGTGGCATAAAAATGTGAATTTTCCAATCCGGCATTTTCGCCTTTGTTTTTAACGACGTACCATAAGCCAAGAATGGAGAATGATGCTGAAGGTCAAGTAAAGAGCAGATAGCATTAGCATGGTTCTAAACCGCTCCAGCAATATGGCAACCAGTCCAACCTGGAACACATAGGTGTTGAACAGCATCAACAGAATGATGATCAGGTTAAACAGGATGGCAATGTCCTGGATTCTGTTGAAGAAAAGGAAACAGTATAAGCAGCAGAAAAAACAATGATGAAAACAGGAAGAGCTTGTCGGCAGAATTATTGTCTTGTCTAAAATACATTTTACTTCAGCATTTCAAAAGATTCAGTGCAGATAAATTGAGAATTATTTCCCCCCCCTTGAGCTAGAGGCTGCGTTAGGCTGAAACAGTGAAAAAGTTTGACGTACATGAAAAGTACCAGCTGCACAGCTGGCTCAGTCCTCAGCAGCTCACTGAAGGAGTTGACAAACAGGTCAAAGGAGAGCAGGCTGAGCTGGATCAGTAACACCAGAGAGTAGTTGCTGGTATGGAGCGTCTCCGGCCCGAAGGCTGGGCGCCCGGGCGGACTGTGGTTCCACTGCGGATCCAAGGCTGCGCTGCACCCTCACACACACACATACAAACATCAATCGAGTTCTTTTTTTTGTTACAGTTTTGGGGTCTCAGTAAGGCATTCAAATGTCTCCACTCTCAATTCCCCAAATGTAATTAAAACATGACTGATGCCAAATGAAGCATATGTTGTTCAAATCAGTCCTGTTCACTGGGTAAAAATGTATGTCCTTTCAAAAGAGGGAACGGAGTCCGTTTTAGGGGTGAGCTGCCAGGAAGTCGACATGTCAGAAGTGCTGATTTTTATAGCTCCAACACCAGCAGGTATGGTAGCACGGTACCGTATTTGTTGTGGCTGAAACAGCAAGGTCTCTGTTGGGCCTCCATATCAAAACCGATGAGACATCAGCACCGCAGTGAATGCAGCAGAGATCCTGTGGAAGGAGACAGATTAGTATTCTGCGCTAACGCTTTAGGGCAGCAGTCTCCAACCTTTTTTGCGCCACAGACCGGTTTATGCCTGACAATATTTTCATGGACCAGCCTTTAACGTGTCGCGGATAAGTACAACAAAATAAAACTAGTACCGCTACCGAAAAAAAGAAAATTTATTCATAACACACGTGAAAAGACCCAGGAAAACCAAGTAAACGATACAAACGATAACAAAATAACGCTGAAAACCGATAAAAACCCTGAAAACCATACATTTCACACCTGAGCCTCAACTCTCGCGGCCCGGTACCAAACGACTCACGGACCGATACCGGTCCAAGGCCCGGGGGTTGGGGACCGCTGCTTTAGGGTACACGCACACAAAAAAAGGCCAGTCTCATTTTATAGAAAAGCACCCAAACATTGTGCAAATTGCCATTTAACTGCCTTACACTTCTTCAGCTGCTTCGTACTACAAAACATCTCCTGCCCCAGGTAAGTTACACTTTTATACCCTGAAGGGAGGGATACCTTGTTCACAAGTGACAGTTTTATTGGGAACCCACACTGCTCTAAGGCAGTCCCAGACTTCTGATGCCAGGAAAATATAGAATAACTGCTAAGTCAATTCACATAAATGGGAAATGTGTTACATTTCTAGTGGTTTCTAGCTAAATTTGAAATGCAGTTTAGACTTCTGCCACCTGCTTGTTGTCATTAGTTTTTATTGAGTGGACAGTGTCCAAAGCGCTAATCAAAACATGAGAAAAAACAAAACAAAAAACAGATCAGAACTAAAAAATTGTTTGTCTTTAAGCAGCTTCTCTCTCAAAAGAGCCTCATTTTCTGATGACAGAAAAACAGATTCTGATTTATTCCTTCCCGGCACATTTTATCCATCACATTAGGAAAAAAAAGAAAACAAAAACAAAACATCTTTACTCGATTTTTATAGAGAAACAGGTCCTTTCACTACTGTTGTCACCCCTCTGTGTATTTCTTAAGTAGGTACTTTAAAATCTTTGCCTGTGCCAGGATCACTATCCAGCAGGATCCTTCACACCGACACCAGGTTGATCCTCTTATGATCCCCGTATTTATGGCTTGGCACGGCCCTGGCAGGTGTGAGGAAGATTAGGACTATTTCTAAACCCTGAACCATCAACTACGAGGCTACTTCTTCTTGAAAGCTGTCCCACTAAGTTTCTAGGTTAGCAGCCCTACCTACCCCTTGGCAAAAACTGCTTTAGCAGTATGAACTAGAAAATAACAACATGTATTAAATGCAAAAAATTTTAAGTGCAGTGGACAACAACATATATGGACTGTGAGCAACTTCTACTATTTTGTTAATTGATCAAAATGATCAAAAAAGTATATAAGTCTAAGACATAATGTTTTCCCTGTGTAAAGAAACGTGCTGTAAGTTAAAAAAAAGTCTTTGTTGTTGTTAGTGTTCTACCAGCTTGTAGTTCTTAGTACTGCAACACTTAATCTTCTTAGAAACATCAACAGCTTGTTGCTTTAGACAGAAACAACAGAAACAATGACATTCTTCAAGTTTCACAACATAAGCTACTGAAACTGGATCACAAACCAGCACAAACCTGCAAACGAAGGTGGGTTTCAGGGGCTGAAGAAGTATGCAACTCTCCAAACGACGCATGTGGCCACCATCAACACAGCGTGCAGCAGATTGGCAGCTTTTGTCTGTCCGGGTAACAGGTCTGATCCCTCCAGCTCTCTAAAAGACAGGCGCAAAGGTTTAGTCATGTGCCACCAATCATGTTGAGTTTGTTTACACACAGCTTGTTGAGATTGTAATGATGAATAAAGCTGTGCAAGCACAGTTGGATGCAATGTTAGTGATTACCTGTGATGAGTCTATGATTAATAGAGTGAAAAATGTTCCCAGTGACTGTGCCACATTTCCTTTTAATTTGATTGCAGGTTCTTCAACCACATGCAAGTGAATGTTGACGGGTTACAAATGGATGCTGTGGGAGCTTTTTTCCCCTAGCTCTTTCAATCACATTTCCATTCAAGATTACTGTAATGCTTCTGGGAAAGATAATTAAAGTCAAGCAACTAGGAAACTGTTGTCATCTAGTGGTAAGCATGTATTATTGCATACACAGTGGCAGACCACAGAGAATCAGCAGAACAAGCTAGATTGAAGTCAATATCAATTTGATAATGAAATAATAAATTAATGTACTTAATTGTAACATATTTGTTGATTGTTTGGGGGAAAAAAAGATGATTCAGACCAGGCTTTCTTCAGCTCCCACTTTGGATTTGGGAGACAGACACCCTCTCTACTTTTAAGATTGGACTTAAAACTTTTCTTTTTGATGAAGCATATAGCTAGGCCTGCATCCGGTGGCCTTGACTCCTCCCTTTGGCCCTGTTACGGCCCTAGCAGGGCGTCCTCCTGAAGGTGCCTGTGTGGGCGTGTCCCACTACCTCTTCTGCCTGAGGTGCCACCTTTTCCCTTTTGTGCAGCTGACTCTCGTCAGTAATTAAAGAGATTTAAGCCCAGGGAAAGGTGAGCTCTGGCCAGAGTGCCATGTGAGTGGTTACAGCTAGTGAGCTGTGTGTCTGGGCTTGTGTCTAGTGAGCTGCTCTCTCTTTTTGACTTACGTTTTACTTTATTGACCAACGCCTGAGTTTTGTTTTTCGTAAATGGTGATAGCGGCTTTTTTGTCTCTTTTAGTTGAGCTACTTTAATAAAACTCTTTAATTTAACCCTTTTGCCTCCTTGACTCCTTTTTCTGACCTGGACACTTTTTGTTACTTCCCCCTCACTGCCTAGACCCCTCAGGGGAAAGTAACAAGTGGGGGCTCGTCCAGGATATTTGAAAAGGGAGCTTCAAGTTGGATTTGATTATCTTGCTTTGTCACCTTTTTGAGAACTACAACTTCCCAGTTAAGTTAGGTGAGTGTCCAGCTGAGCTTAGTTTTAAGTTCTTCCTTTGGGCACTCTTTTGTTATTTTGCCTTTATTATTTTTGGGGTAATCCTGGGCAGGGATTAGTTCCCTGTTGGGGGTAGGCAATTCAGGGCTCCAGTCGCTGAAGTTTCGCCTTTCAAGTTGCCTCGAGCCCGGCACGCTTCAGAAGATAGGTAGGTAAAGTTTGTTGTGCTTAGGAACTGCGTAAGTTGTGTTTGTTTAATGTGTATACTGCAAGAGGTAAGTTGGTCAGTTAAAGTAAGTTGTGTAGTTTTCCATTAATGGGTTAATTATTGGGTAGTCTCTGAGTGAGTTGGCAGAGGTGTGGTTGTGTCTTAATTAGGGTGTGTTTTCTAACCCTTCTCCGGCCCCCAAAATGGATGATGCAGCTATCAATGCACAGGTGTCTAGAAGCTTGTTTGTGGGCAATAACATCCACCTGGTTCCCGTTTTCTGTGAATCCAGTGTTGAGAGCTTCTTCAGTGTGTTTGAAAGCATAGCAACTGCATTACAGTGGCCTGAAGACGTGTGGGGGGTGATGTTGCTGTGTAAATTCACGGGTAAGGCTCAGGAAGCTTGTTCTGGTCTGTCTAGGCAGGACGCCTATGAAAAGATCAAAAGTGCCGTCCTCCAAGCCTATGAACTTGTACCTGCGGCCTATAGGCAGCATTTTCGAGGTTTGGAGTTGGCACAGGGTCAGTCCTATCTTCACTTCGCTAGGGACAAGGCGAAGCTTTCTGATAGGTGGTGCTCTGCAAGCCAGGTTGACGACTTGGGGTCGTTACGTGAGCTTGTGCTGGTAGAGGACTTTAAGAACACAGTGCCTGACTGTGTTGCTTGTTATTTAAGTGAACAAAGGGTTTTCACACTACAGCAGGCTGCCACACTGGCAGATGAGTTCACCCTAAGTCATAAAATAAATGCTGTAGAATGTGATACCCCTCTGTGCCATAGTACATCTTGGAGAGGTAAGAGTGGGCCAGCTAACCAGGCTGGAAAAGTTGTGGTTTCGAGACCCGAAACAAAGCTTTGTTTCTTCTGCCACAAACCTGGACACCTTGTTGCTAACTGTTTGAAGTTGAAACGCAAACAGAAAGCCCACTCAAAGCAAAAAGGGCCTGCTTTGAGAAAAGTCAGTCGTGGCTCTCAAACCGACAAGGTTGCCAGGCCTACTAAAGGCTAAACTTGGCGCAAAATTGCTCAGTAGCACCCTGTAGTCAGTGTAAGAGGTCAACTAGCCCTGAGCTGCTGCTGGTTGACAATGTCCCAGTTCCTCAAAATGACCTGCAGGTGGACAGATCATGTATAACACCACCACTCAGACCTGCACCCCTTACTATCAAACATGCCTGTACCCGTGACCTGAGCAATCGTCTGAAAACTGTTACAGTAAGGTCTTCTGACTGCCTGCTGTGTTCTCCACATGTGATGGCTCAAAAAAGCCCTGGCTAGCACATGCCATTGTTTTGAGGGCCTGTGGCCACCCTCAGTATTTTGAGCCCATTGAGATGGGGTTGGTAGCTTCCGCAGGCAATGCCTAACCATTGCCATGGGGTTTGGTAGGTGGAAAGCCTGCAATTTGTTGATGCGACGGTTATGGACTTGATTAGTTGTTCTGGTTATCATAATCATGTGACAAACCACGGGTTTGTATTTATGGGAGGGGGTGTTACGGCCCTAGCAGGGCGGCCTCCTGAAGGTGCCTGTGTGGGCGTGTCCCACTACCTCTTCTGCCTGAGGTGCCACCTTTTCCCTTTTGTGCAGCTGACTCTCGTCAGTAATT
>NW_005187757.1:391070-401284 GCF_000239375.1 Pundamilia nyererei | reverse complement strand
AACTCTTTAATTTAACCCTTTTGCCTCCTTGACTCCTTTTTCTGACCTGGACACTTTTTGTTACTTCCCCCTCACTGCCTAGACCCCTCAGGGGAGCGTAACAGGCCCAGGCTACTGAAGGCTTCCCATCAGCTTGTTTCTTCTTCACTCACCTTTTTCCATTAACTGTGTGTTTATACACCACTCTACATTTAATTGATTTTTTTTATTTGATTTTATTGATTAGCATTCAAATATCTCAGTGAAGACAGAACAAAGATCTACCACAAAGCAAGAAAGCATGAGACAAGGCTAATCAAAGGGTATTGGCTGAAGCACTTGCTTATTACGCCAACCCTTTTATCAAAAGATCTTTTTGCATGCAGCTCCTGTACACAGGGCTCGAAGCAAATAATAAAACAAAGCAAAAACAAACAAGAAGAAAAACTTTCCACCTTAGATAAGATGTGTTTTCCTCTAACAGAAACACATCTCTGCTTTATATTTGTCCTTATCTTGTTTTTTTTGTTGTTGTTGTTTTTAAGAAATCTTTTCCCCTTAAATCATATTGACTCTCTCTGACTTTGAACAGCTTCTGAGTACTGGGGCAAAGCAAGTTATTTTGTGCTTTATACATTATCTGTGCCATTTCATATTCAACTAAATCATAAAATTTCAGGGTATTCAGATTAATAAACAAAATGTTAGTTTGTTCTATATAGTTTGATTGGTTTATAATTCTTATAGCTCTTTTTTGTAACTTGAAAATAGGAAGTGTGTTCGTTTTATATGCATTACCTCATATCTCCAGACAGTAACTCATATGTGGAAGCAACAGAGTACAATACAGTGTATAATGATTTTATTTTATTTTTTGTGTTCAGGACATGCTTTGTTTTATAGAGAATAGCAATGGTTTTTGACATTTTTGTTTTCACATGGTTTATATGATACTTCCAACTCAGCTTATCATCAATTATCACTCCAAGAAATTTATTTTCGTACAGTCTTTCAATTTCAATTCCATTAACCCTGATTTTAGTAATCGCTGGTAATCATTGCTTCCACAGCGTGCCTTTTGCTCGGTCTTCCTTCCCTCATCCCAACTGGTTGTGGCAGATTGCTGTTCCACCATGAGCCTGTTTCTGCTGGAGGTTTCTTCCTGTTAAAAGGGAGTTTTTCTTTCCCGATGTAGCAGAGTGCTTGCTCAAAGGGTTGTTGGGGTTTTCTCTCTGTTATTGTAGGGTCTTTACAATATTAAAGCACACTGAATTGACTGTTGTTGTGATTTGTGATCAAATAAAATCTAACTTAAATTTTTACGGGTAGATTGCATCGAATCAATCATAATTACTAAATACTAATCTCAACTAGTAAAATATAATTTTTTTTTAAATCTTAGAAATGAGACAACAGGTGACTTCTTCATAGGGCAAGATATAAGCCCAGATTGCTGTGTTTAATTTTAGATTTGTTTCACGTTTTATCATTATATTTGAAAAACAACTAGGCTGAGTTTTATGTAATTATTCTTCAACTTTCTTTATACTCTTTATACAAGAGTATATTTCTGCGACTCAAATGTTTAGTCCCGCATTTTTAACAAGCCTTATAAATGCACTTAGATCCTAGATCCTGTCTTTCTCGGCTTCCCTCTTTCCTCCATGTGACTGTCTGCTCTTACTACACAAAGCATCGCCCCGGGACGTGAAAAACTCAGTAAACGTGCAAGGTGGCCCGGGGTGGAGTCAGCACTCAGCAGCTTCAGCCTTACTGACTGCGTGAGCTCAGCGTTTTGATTCCCTGCCCTCTAGCTTCACTTCCATCTGAAAAACGTCTTTATCCTTGGAAAAGGCGTCCTTTAGGAATACCCACACATTTGTTTCGTCGATAGCAGCTAGAAGAACGGCAGGTAAGTAGAAACAGGAAGTAGTCTGCGTACAAAGGTTAGCGTATGCTGCGGTGCCGCAGTGGCCCGTTGAGGTGGTATTGGAATATTTTGTGAACTAAGCGAAAGGTTTAATTGCTTCTGATGGAAGCTTGGCTTACATGCACTCTTTTATTAAGATGATATAGCGTAAAAAAGTAGGTCGTTTTGAGGGGAAAACATGGCTGTGTAAAACCCCAAAGTTGATTCTGTTCATCTGGACGTAGCGTCAGTGGGAGAATGGCTGTTTTAACATTTACAGCCGCAAAGGACAGTTTTATAAGTGTAGCGTTAGCTTGCACTACAGCAGCAAAAGAGATGTGTAACGTAAGTTAAAAACCACAGAGAAAAAAAACATACAATATTGCTTTTATTTCATTTGTTTTATTTAATAGATATGGTTAGCTAGGGGGACTTTTCCTTGTGGTCAATGCTACCTAACGTGGCTAATATGCTTTAATGGGCTAATCTTGGTATTATCGCGAAGCTTTAGGTTTTCTGTTTGAAGCTGCGCCGATCTCAACGCAACATGACACTATCGCACAGCTATAACAGCTCATTAATGAAGGATTTATGCTTATCGATCCCAGTTTGCACACATGTATTGTTAAACTACTGTGGTAAGCCGAACGTACAGTGCTGTGTATGTGAATGTCATCCAAAACGGAGCAGGGTTCCCCTTAAAAAGAGTAAAAAGTAAATTTTGAAACATGTTTAGCTTCCCAAAAACAGTGGGCCTCTGTTTTCATCAGTCACAAGTAGGTTGCATGTAGGTCTTAAAATGTCCACAAACAGGTTGCTGTGTACATTATATGCTTTTATGGAAATGCTGGACGAGGCTGTAGCATTTTGGATGGAAATTTCTAAAATGTAGTTTTTGCATGTAAAGATAAATTAGAAGTAGCAACATTTTATAGGTATGACACTAGAAAGTGACACTAGAGTGGTTTACAGCAACAAAAGCAAATGAAGGTTACATATGGGAGATCTTAGAGGGACAGGCCTCACAAATCTTACAGTTTCCTTTCTCAGAACATTTCTCATCATATGTAAAGCTGTCAAATACAGTGATCAAATGTATGTTTAAAACTGGTGGTTGGTGCTTTAAATCAAGTACAAACAAAATGCTTGATCAACCTTCACTAACCTGCAACATATGTAGCACTTTAAAAAATCTGTACACTTATGTGGATGATAAAAAATCCTTTCTGCACCCGTTCCAAGTGATTCACCACTGTAATCTCACACAGCAGACAAGACTGCTGTTAGCTCATGGACATGAGTGTGTCAGACAGGTGGTGCATGTTGGCTTTATTTACCAAGAGGTAGTCTTGTTTGATTTCCTGATGAGTAAAGACACCTCATCCTGAAACAAACCAAAGATGGCATGACACATAGCTGTGGAATTGTGCCCTTTGAAAGTAAACCCACTTAACAGAAGTGCTGTTTCTCCCGTAGTGCTTTTTTCCATTTTAAAAAGAAAGCTTTGAGACACTTAAACAGATGACTGCTCCTCTTGGCTCAGCAGACTAATATCCAACCCCAAAAAGTAAAAGGAGGAGTTGTCAGTTATGTCTTGTTTAAATTTAATTAACAGGAGCACACCAAGAGAGAGACCACCATAACAGATGGCCAACCAACGGAGACCAGACATACTCACTCATTCATGCACAGCCCATGTCTAAATTGACGGTAGTCTGCAGTATGTGGGGGTGGGAAAGCAGATGGGAAAGAAGAGGAGTGCAAGCCTGGGCCTGACTTGCAAGTTTGTAGCGTGAAAAAAAAAAGTGGATCAGAGATGTGGGAAACAAAGATTTACAGGGAAGCAGTATGTTGTTTTAGACAATGGGATATATAAAACTTAACTTCAAACTTTGTGAAGTGGAGTTGTAATGAGACTGCTGTCAGATTTTAATACAGTGGCTGTGTTTAAATATAGATGGGATCAAATATAAAGAAAAAATGTAGCCATTAAGCACTAATGCAGGTTGATTTTCATTTGTAGTATTAGTAATAAGATTTATGAAATCCACTCTGTTTAAAACATTCATATAATATTAAACAAGTGTTGGATTCTGGTATCAGGCACTAAAGAACTAAGAAGCGGGTGGTTATAATTTGCAGCCGTTGGCTACTGCTCAGCTCCTACTCACTGCTTAGTCATGGATCTCTCTGCATATACATGTAATAACTCAGCTTGCTGATTCTGCCTACACTGCTGATCTGGTGCTCACTCCCCCACATACTACATTAGCTTTGTAACAACTCATTTGTTAAAAGCCTGTTAAAATATTTCACTCCTTTTCTGTTTTATTTATATTGCACCAAATGACAACATAAGTCATCTCAGGGCACTTAAGATAGTAAGGTCAAGACCCTGCTTCACTTTTTAAGCAATCAACACTTTTGGCTATCAGGAGATTTCCTCTCATTCTACTTTTGGAATGTCTAGGTCCCAATAGTAAGCCTGCACTCAGAGAGCAAAGTGCTCTGTTGGGATACGAGGTCTTTAAGACATGACGAAGCTTGATCATTAAGAAAGAGAAAATAAAATTTGGAGAAATCTGATCTCACTGGCTACTTCCCATCAGTACAGCAGCATTTTGGTTACACTGGAGACATTTCAGAGTGCTGGAAGGCAACCTTGAGAATCTGAAATATATCAGCCCTAGCACAAAACCCTGTGAAACCATATGATTAACTTTGGTATGTTTGTGTTTTGTTACTTTAACAGAAGAAATCTGGTAAAGTGTCTAACCATCAAGCCAAAGAGTGTGTTCCAGTCCCAGCACAGTTTAAAATGTAATCAGTGATGGGAAGTTCCTCTGGTCTTAGCTTCTTAGATTTTGATTGTCATACATGACGACACAGTGAGTCAGAATATCAATTTATATGGCAGCCAGAGTTTAAATTGATATTCTGACTTTAATCAAAGTAGTAACTTTGTGTTTTCAGTGTGTGAAGGGTTCACATAATGTCTCAAACCTGTGACCCTTTTGCCCATTTTCAGTGGCTTCCTGTGGTTCTGGTTAAAACCACCTTAATATAACTTTAGAAATGAACATGAATGTTAACATTTTTATGTCTCTATACTTTCTTTAGCAATTCTTTACATTCTGCAGTTGTAAAACTGTGTGACTTATAATCAAATTAAAAAGAGGTTTTAATATTTTGTTAACTACAATGCTTGTCATAGCTATAGTCTATCACCTGGCACTTTATCTGCTTACTTGTGGATTCCAAAAACAAAAAATTGAAAGGTTGCCATGGAAAACAACAGTAAGCACATTTATTTGTTCACCACCCGAGCTGTTAGCTTACTGGTATGCTTCATCTCTCGTTGGTCTTTAACTTTTTTTTCTTTTCATTGTTCTTCCCTTTTTTTGAGCAGTGACTGCAGAGTAGTCACATGTGAAAAGATTTATTGTTAGGCTCAAATATGTTTTGTGACTCCACATTGATTTCTTTTGGTTAAAAATTACACAAAAATGTCTTTTGATTGTAAAGGTTACCAACCGGTGGCTTAGACAATAAATTTGCTCTGTTTTTTTAAAGGTGTAAGATAACGGCTTTGTTTAATGGTAGTAAAATGCGTTTTTATTTGTACTATAATCACATTTATAGTTATTAGTTGTATGTGTGAAAGCTGGAGATTGTAGTGAGTGCTTGTGTACTGACTGTATAAACAGAACTGAAAATGCTGTTCCGTTATGAAATCATTATAACTGACTGAAAATCTGCTGTCTCTTGTAGCATGGGGGTCTTAGAGGAGAAAAAGGAAACATGTGGGACCATCTGCCTGAAATACCTGCTGTTTGCTTTCAACTTTCTCTTTTGGGTAAGTTTTCATTTAAGCGACCTCGAGCCTGTGCCGGGGAATTAACTGTTGAAATGTTTGCATTGAGCACAGATGCACAAATGCTTTGGACAGATTTTTTTTGTTATATCTGATATCACTGTGGTGGTGTTGTTCCTGCATCATCATAGGATCAATATTGCAACTGACCAGTCACGTTATCGTGAAATACTTACCTCTTTTGGTAAGTATTTCAAGTGTTTTCTTTATTAATTTATGCAATATAAAAATATATTATCAAGTCAGTTTTGCTGTTAGCCAAATTTAGGTTATTAATGTTAGTTTGCTAGTGATAGTTCGTTACTAGCATTAGCTAACTTCTTGCTAATGCTAACTGAATGCTTAGGCAGTGTCATTGGTCAGTTGCAGTGCTGACATCATTACGATGCAACGCAATGTCACAGCAAAGCGTGTAATAGATGCTGGTCCACTGTGTGGATGTCACGCTTTGCCTCTCGTAAGCGTGAAATGGACAGGATGTTCAAGTTGCAGTAAGCTGCAGTACCAGCAGAGGGCGATATTTTGTTTTAAGCAACCACAAATACAGTCACAGGGAACCATTTAAAGAGACATTACTAACACATTTGCGTGTAAATAGATATCAGGCACCTAGCTTAATCATTTCTGGCATACAAGGGGCCTAGAATGTACTTTATACCATCGTTGGTCACGACCATCTTCTTTGCTTTAAATATATTATCTCCCACTGCTGGTACTGCCTCTTAAGCATGTGTGACTTCTACACCCTTCTGGTGGATTCTGGCTGGTGAGATGATGTAAGAAAACAACACCAATACAGGGGTATTTTTTTTCTTTTTCTTTTTTAAAGAAATCCAATGGAATTGTATATGTTTTACCTGTTGGCTTAGCTGCTAATTTTATTAATTATAACAACATTCCCCCACAAATCAGGTGAGGGGAAAATACTTGAAAGCCACAAGTTTTCACACAAGCTTTAACAAACTAAAGGTGTAAGAGTCTCTCTCCTTTCACACTAATATGCATACACACAGTATACCTTCATATTAACCAGCTCTTTTTGGTAATATGATATAAATAGGAGAAATTGGCTCGAAAATCCTCTCTGAGGACATTAACAAAGCCTTCTTTATTCGGGCAGTAGATAAATGCCTGCTGCTATTCCAGTTCATGTAGTCAAAGCCAAGCTGCATATTTTTACAGAGGACAAAGCCTTATTTCCCTCAGACTTTCCAATGTCAAGAATGTGTTGTTCTGAACTCATCATCTGAATGCGTGTGTAAAATAAGAGTCAAACATCAGTGTGGCACCCTTACTGTCTGAACCCCACTCATTCTTGGTGTGAAGTCACACTTGCAGCTCTGCCCATATGTGATAATCATCTGTCTGCCAAAGAATCAGATCTTTCTCAAATTGGCAGACAAATAGAGCATCTTCAGTGCCAGAGTTACAGCCGTGTGAATATTTCACACTAAACCAAATCGTTTGAAATTTGCCTTGCAGTTATTTACATGGTCTCTGGTGGTTATTAAATCAGTTTGGAAAAAGGTATATAGCAACAGTCATTGCAGCCAGAAATATCTTGACTGAAGTTCAGACACCAAAATGAACACTTTGCCACACTATAAAGCATTTCGCTAAATGGCAGCCGTCCATTTACCCCAGGAGTAACATATGGTCACAGTGTCTGGGTTTTTATTGAAGTGCGTGTTTTGATCAAATTTGAAGAGAACTGAACACGCAGATTGAACTCAAATTGAGTGAAGAACAAAATAGGTAAATATTTTTTAAATAAGATTAAGATTTACTCAGACATTGCAGGTTTTTCATAAAGTAAAAACACTGCAAGATCAGTTTGGGTTCTTTTAAGTGTTTTATTTCGACCTGGACCATTACATCTTTGGGGTTTTAGTTTTTACAGTTGTGACAGTGATGCAGTATTTTCAGGACACTCCCTGATTAAAAATGAGCAAAAATTTTACATTTCATGCATAAAAATATTTGTAACATTTTGTGTTGTATATGACCTTTTAAATATCATCAAACATCTGCTTCATATCTACAATATTTTAAATACAAACAAACAGACACTACATTACAGTGCAGTACGTTGCCCTTTAAACAAACTACTCCTTGGAGTAAATATTAAAAAGAAATGTAACATTTGGGGATCAGTGATAACTTAAACTTTGTTAAAGATAGACAGAGGAAGCTTCCTATTTGTTCAGACCTTCTCGACTGTCAGATTCTTCCCCTATTACCGCTTGCTGCCACTGGGGGTCACTAAAGCTTGCATGTCTTTTATACAGCTTTTGAATACAGAGAGGTAATAAACTAAAGAAAAACCTGAACCCTAAAGCAAAGGGGTCCAGTGGACTTGATGTGCTGTGCGGGGAATTTTGATGGCATGATTTAGGCCAAACTGCCCAACCCTAAAAACGATGATTCACTCTGAATCAATATAATCTACTGGTTGATTGCCACTAAAAGTAAACAGTATAAATAGATTACGAGTGAAGAGTGAAGGCTGTTGTGCTACACCTTTGTTTGGTGTTTTACTGCCACTGTTTCTGGGTGTGGTTCTGTCTGACTCACTGTCTAGTTTCTGTGGCCATCATCCTCTCTTCTAAATTAAATCTAAATTAGGCAGGCAGTTAGATTGACTGCTTTGGCATGAAGACAGATTTCTGTTGCACTGCTGCACCATCTGCTGACTCGTCTTGCTAATATTGTATTGATTTAATTCTCCTCATATTCTCTTTAACTGTTAGCTCGGGTAATGCCGAAGATGTGAGACAATGGCGGTAGTTTCGTGCTGGGTTTAATGACTAATTCTCTTTAATTAATCAGGCAGTAAACCATATGGTTGCTTTAAAAATGTTTGAAATTGAAAATTGTTAAAGAAGTGCCACAGCTAATGATAGTTTTATTTGAATAAATTAGGCAATTATTTTTGACATTTAATGCGTAAAATGTTAATAACAGCAAACAAATGTCATTCACAATTCTTCGAGCCTGAGCCTAGCCAAGAACTTCATTACTTTGCTTGTTTGGTCACCGTCCAAAAAGAACTATAAATAACAAAGAAGCAGCGGTTCCTTAAATGAAAATCATTAAACAGTTAAAGTGCGTGATTTAGTTTCAAATTCTTTCTGTCGAGAAACGATTGATCTGTCGCTGGGGCTGAGTTTGTATTCTCTTTAAACATGTCACCACAGCACCACAACCCCAACCTTCAGTTATCTCGCAACAGAAACTGATTCAGGTCTGGATCCTGTGTGGCAGCGGTGGGTCGTATTTTTGACAGATATTAATTTTAGGCTCCTACTTTGTCACTCTGAAGCCGACTTGGGAGATTAATAATTGAAACCTTTTTATCACTCTCAGCTTCAGTGTTGTTCAGTGTTCTGCACCACAGTCGTGGTTCTCGTTTCCCAGGCTGGCCGCTGGCAGAAACTGAACTCATCATGTGCTCTTCTCCCAGTTGGCAGGGGGCGTTGTAATGGCGGTGGGTGTTTGGACCTTGGTCCTGAAGAGCGACTACATCAGCCTTCTCTCCTCCAAGACCTACGCTGCCTCCGCCTACATATTGGTCCTGGCTGGAGTCATCGTCATGGTAACAGGCGTGCTGGGCTGCTGTGCCACCTTCAAGGAGCAGAAAAGGCTACTGAGAGCGGTAAGAGATCACGTCAAGGTAGAGAGACAAAACATACGAGTGTGAAAATATCACAGAGTAGAACAGTAACAGCTAAACTGTGCCGCTTAAACAAAAACTGATAGGATGACAGAGGCTGTAAGTCATTTTGTATATTCCTCCTACTACCATCTGTAATTACAGAGTTCAACTTTCTTAGCCAACTGCACTTTACAGTATTAGCTCATAAACAATAAAAAAATAACATCATAAACAGTAACTTGTTGTTCTGTTGCTTAATGACTGGTCAGTTTATTACATTACAGCAAATATTGTTCAAAAACTGCCTTGGTGTACAGAACAGGAAGGACATTCAGTTAACTAAGAACAAAAGGCATTTCAAAGCATAGATATCAGTTCAAGAACCAGACTGTGTAAATATGTATGCATGTACTATGACTTAGTATGTACAGTATGTGCTACAATGTAACCACTTCCATTTGGAAAGCCACCATCAATACTAAGCAGGAGTAAAGAATTTGCATTCATACAGATTAGTTGCATGCTGTGGTGCAAATGTTTTCTGCGTGTTTGTTGAGGTATTTCCCCTCTTTGTTGTGATTAGGAGTCATGAGTCAAAAAAGTCATTATTACACATATTACACTGGACACTTTTCTTAAAAGTAATGCAGTAATGTTCCTTAATTACTCCCAGGAAAAAGTCATTTGTTATACTAGTCGTTACTTTACTTTCATGGTACTAAATCCTTAATGAGGACACACATCTCTAAGATCTTTCTCTTAGTAGAAACAAGGTACATGAACAGGTAGAAAGTGAG
>NW_005187757.1:387929-390244 GCF_000239375.1 Pundamilia nyererei | reverse complement strand
TTCTCGCAAAAAAATCACGGTTTTAGTAACGCAGTAACGCAGCGTTCCTACGGGAAAGTAACGGTAATCTAATTACCGTTTTTGCAATAGTAATCCCTTACTTTACTCGTTACTTGAAAAAAGTAATCGGATTACAGTAACGCGTTACCTCTGCTGATGGGTCATCAGTTTGTTACCTGTTGGAGTTAAGGGTCTGACTGCTGGGCTCGGCATTCACTCAGCTTTCATTTTGGGTTCTTGGCTAGCTTAGCGTTAGCATGTTGTCTTGGTAAATGTTTGTAAAGAAACGAGGTTGTGTTAGTAGCATAATGTGGCTGTTTCTGTCCTGGATGCAGTTTTCCACTTTACTATTTATCTCATTCATTTGTGCAATAAAAGTAAATGGCCATATTCATGCTCTAGACTGTTTTGGTTTTTTCCTCCTCTGACATGCAAACTGAAATCAACAGATTGTAGTGGAAGTGCAAGAACCGATAACTGGTATCAATAAGCAGGCAGTCTAACAATTCCCAGGAATTGGACTACCTGGAAATGGTTTTCTACAAGAACCGGTTCTTAATTCCTCATTGTTAATCATCTTGATAGAGAATCGAACAAAAGGCAGCCAGCAACTTTGCACTTTTAATGCCCTTAAAAAAGCCTGGAGAATTATTCTTGAAGATCACGGTGTTTCTAAAAAAATGTGGCCATAAGACATGTCTGTTTGCCTTATTCCATGTATATTTGCGCAATGCGACAATACAATGTAAAGGGGTAGTTCAAGACTTGTACACAGTACTATGCAGACAGACATACACACAGACATGATGAGAGCGGTTGAGGTGTCAGCCTCAGTTGCATTCACTTCAGACCAAACAAACACTTGATGGGAGCGTGTGCCCATATTTGATTTGGCACACGTCGTACACAGACTCAGCACAGGGTTCTGCCAATAGAGACACCTGCATGGCACTAAAACCAGCTCAAAATAGAAACGCATAGAAACCCACTCTTGCACAAACGCTCACTGTGCTCATCCAAACATTTCCACATGGTAAACTTATGCAAGCGCACCACTGTGGGCAGAGCTTAAATGTTTGTGTTACAAGCTTTGCCAGAACAGCTTTGCTTCATTGGCATAAGTCCACTTACTGTAAGTATTTTCTGTAGTACAAGAATAGCATTTCAAACAAAGTTATGTGTTATTGATGACATTGATTCTTTCCTCTCAGGAAGCAGGAAAGGTATTGTTGTCTGCATAGCCTCATATGCCAGTAGGGTGCTCATAGATTATCTTATTCTTGCATTTTATTAGTGTGCTAGTGATGAGCAGCACTGTTTGTAATGGCTAAAGTTACTGAAAAAGACTCCCTTTAATTTCTTATCTGGAAACAGCCAACCGAAAAATATTCAGTCACATGCAAGTGGAATTACGATCTAGTTAAATGGAAAAACAAGATTAGTTACCTCATCAAGATTGGTATCTTGATGATTAGGAAAGTTTTTTGTTGAGTATAATTGATTTGGAGCTGTCTGTTGCTTTTGTCCTTATTGAATTTTGAAGAACAATACACTCAAATGTGGGTGTTGGCTGTAGTTCTCAGAGCAACGAGTGATGGGAATCTGGGCTTTCGATGTTTCAAAATGTAATTAAATAGCCTAATAGATTTGTGTAAAATACATGAAGAAGTACCCACTTTCTCCATTTTATTTGATTCATAACGAGATGCGTGCACCACCTCTTATCGTTTTTCTGTGTGTGGGAGGGGGGGTTGAAATGCTTGGTGCAACTCGAAGAGTTGAGATTAGGGCGATGAATCACGGTGAAAGAATGAACTTGTCGACAAGGAGAGATGCTATCGAGATTGTTAAAGAGGGTGAGCATAAGGGCGGGGGGTGGGGGTGGGGGTGGAGGCGGATTAATTGTTGTTATATTTTGTGTGCGGTGAGTGCCTGGTACCTGCTGAGAGTACACAAGAGCGGCGGTGATTGGCAGCACAGTCCTGTACCGTAAAGGTCACAAGTTCTAACAGCAGAAAAAGCTGATCCAGCCTTGGCGTCATCAGGACATTCTGCAGCTGTATGACTTAAACAAAGTCACTGCAGTTGCCTTTTAATTAAAGTGAAGGTCCTGTCAGACAGTAAGTAAAGATGTTTGCGATGTATGCTCTGTGCAAAGTATGAGAAGTCAGAAGGACAAAGGAGAACAACTGTCCCGTGGGAAGAGTCGGTTGGGATCTGTCTGCAAACACACAACTTCATTGTGTTGTTGGAGAAAAGCAAAAGAACAAAGGAATGACTCGGGGAAAGCAGAGAGAAACTTTTGCTTTCCAAAT
>NW_005187757.1:375389-387179 GCF_000239375.1 Pundamilia nyererei | reverse complement strand
GCTGTGACATTCAGACGACAGGGTCCAAATTTGGTATAAACAATATGAAATTATGGATCCATCCTGCCCTTATATCAAAGGTTCAGGGTGATGGTTGTGTGTGTGTGTGTGTATATTTGTGTGTGTGTGTGTGTGTGTGTGTGTGTGTGTGTGTACACCATCCTGACTTTATGTTGCGCATCAAAAGAAGCAAATTCATGGCATCTTGTCGCTACATCTTGGAGGCATTTGCATTTTTAACTCATTAGGACATCTTCATCCAGAATCTTTTATTTATGAATTTCAAATCGTCCATAAAAGTGCAGCTGACGTCTCCCTCTTCTATAATAAATTTGACTGATCATCTTATTTATTTATATATTTTTAATATCATTCAGCTACATTTGCTGGCGATATTGCCTGCATGCATTTTTTCCAACTTACCTTTTATGAGCTGGACAGGTAAGATAATTTTTCAGTCCACATGGAAAAAACAAGAGCCTAAAATATCATGTCATGACTACCTAATAACCAATATGTGTTTCATATTGTACCAAGTCTTTTAAAAACAAAGTGCATAAAGATAGAATTTCAAAATCGCTCTTTGCTAAATTATTCTTATATTTATTGAGTGTAGGCACAACAGTGGTTCATCTTTTGACTTGGGTGCCTTTTTATACTTGATTGAATCATAGGTCAGTGTTAAGTGGCTTGACAAACAACATGTGCAAAGGTTTTTGAAAGACCTTTAGAAAGCCAGAAGAGCTATTGCTCAAGATTGCTTTAAAGACTTTTGAAAAAGTGGCTCAAGAGGGCTGCTTCAAGACTTTTGCACATTACCTGTTGAGAGAATTCAATAAAAAAACTTAAACTACAGGTAATGGGTAAATAGATAAACAAAAAACTAATTAACTAATAACCACTATCAGAAAGTTGTGGACTTCTGATTCAAGTTTCTCCAGTTTGAGGATTTTATATTTTTTAAATAATCAACATTTTTAAGAAATGCAGCTGAACCTTTGCATTCACCAGCAAGCAAAGTGCATTTAATGAGTAAGGCGATTACACGCCCCGCTAGCAACTAAATTACAAAAGGTGGCTGGTTCAGTACCTTGAAAGGCCAACGCTCATCCAACTGTGATCGGTACGATTAAAAGTCACCTTCAGCATGACTTTGTTGCTCCAGGCTTAGTAATTGTAAAGGCAGCACTACGCTTCCAATAAAACCTGAAATGGAGACACAGTTAAACATTGATGTGCATGCAAATATGGGTTTCTTCTTTGCAGCACTATATTGTTCACTGTGGCGGAGGTACATTCAGATGAAGGAGAGAAAATGTTACATACACTCTGGAGTAAAACACATGCTGTCAAAGTAGGACACTACAAGCCAAAGAACTCTGTTCAAATATTTTCTAATAACCACAGCAATGTGCGAGTGATTTGACTCTGATATGTTAGCTGTGTGAGAGAAAAAAGAAAACTGTAGTTCAGTCAGAAAGCCTACATGGAAAGGATGCAGTGGAGTCTGAGGCCAACACAGTGCTTTAGAAAGCATTTTATTCATATGAACCTGCTGAGAGTCATTTTGGCAGTAATTACCCTGTACCCTTAAGTCACCCGGGAGAAGACTGGAAGCGCAGACGTAAAATGAGAGAGACTGTGCCTGAGATCTCGAGGAGGCCCGCAAAGTCGATGCAGTCAGTAATTTGTCTCTATAGCCAACAACAAGTTCTCTGTCACGCCCTGTGTACGTCACTGTCCGTGTGGGATCAGTCTGGAAAAGCTGTGCGTGCGATTGTGTGCAAAGGGGTGAGAACAGGCAGAGCCACACGACACAGTTATGTCACAGTATCAGGGAAGTGGCCTTAATTCTATGTATGTTCAATTGCAACTGTATATACTGTAGGCTGCAGGTGATGTTGTGATTGATGTTTAAAATATATACATATATAAAATATTAAAATATTTACATATATAATCATAAATTGGAGGAAGGTGTTTTTTTTCTATGGAATGTTATTACTAAAACCACAGATTTATATTTGGGGTATAATATAAGTGAGAAAAATCTAATAATCCTGTTGCCTAATAAGAGTTTCAGATGACATCAGAGACATTTTAAGCAAGTTTTCATCATTGTTTTGACTTTTTTTTTTTCCTTTTTGCAGCAGAACATTTTACACCTAAAATATATTATCTAACTCAATAGTCTCCGGAAATTAAAGAAGGAGAAATTAGATGTGAAATATCATTGAAAATGCGATAAAAGCGTATCTAATCCTGCAGTGTCTCCTTTATAAGTCATCCCACAGATGTCCTCATACACGCGTATGAGATCACTTTACACGTGGTAAGTATCAAATCCAGATTAATCCAATCATGGGAGGAAAATGATGTAAAAACAACATCATGCCAGGTGTGCATGGATTAAAAAAAAACGAAACTATATCTGTATTTTCATGTGTTGTCTTTCTCTTCAAACCCTCAACACTGCATCAAATGCATCTTGAAGTCTGCTCAGCATTCAGGCTCAGAGCTGCTCGGAGATCTAATCAGCAGCAGCTATCAAATCAAAGGCCCAAGTCCTTTTTACCGGGCTGATTTTCTCCCCTGTGGAAGCAGCAATCCAGAGGAATTTAGGCCAAGGTTTGGGTCAGATAATAATCTCTTCTTGTCTTTAATTCTGAAGAGGAGAAGTTCAACTTTTCACTTGGCTTGAAAGGCAGACGCTCCCCCTAATTTTCCAATGGGCTTGGTCACGAATCAGATGCAAATGATAAACTCTGTGACATGTGCCACTCTGCAGTGACTCAAAAGTTTTGCAGTTTCATCCTGGAATCTTACTCAGAGCAAAAGAGCAGAACAAGAGTGGCTGATTAAGCAGAGAACGGTATTATTGTAATTTTGTCATCTGTTTTATGTCCTGGCAGAGTCATTTATCTACTTTACACTGTTACAAGGCTCTTAAGTCCACCTGTATGATATAATACCGTCCTTGGATTGGGTTATATCTACATGCATGAATGCCATAAACACTCAGTCTTGTGAATTTCCCGAATGTGTGAAATTTTTGTCTGTGTAAAGCTCTGCCATATACTACCCTTAGAGTTCTAGAGTTCTACTTACAATATTTATATCAGCTGTACATTACTACATTAGACATTCTTGTTTTGACAGACAGCATCATAACAGTTTTGAAATAATGTCATTTAAATGTGTAACTTTTTTTAAAATGACAATTTAATGCTGCGTAATGATGCGTGAGCGTAATCAAATACTCTAAGGGAGGTTGTTGCATAGAATTCTTTCTTTGGTCATTATAGACAGACAGCTTTTGCTTCACTGAAACAATTACCCATATCATTCCACCACTTTTATAGTCGCAGGAACATTTCTCCTCCAAAGGTGTGTGACTGTGCAACTTTCTGCACCTGCAAACACACCGAGAAGAAATCCCAGCTGTGTTCAACTACATGCTCCAAATATATGTTTAATGCCAAGTTACAAAAGAGTCATACCATCAGGTTGCTCCAAGAACTCATCTTTACAGTGTAAATTATGATGGCCAGCATTCATTGTTGAAAAATTGTGTCAGTGATGGAAAATATTCTGGCATACTGCAGACATCAACCTACTTGACAATTTTTACTACAGTTTATCAGTTTTTTCCATGTTTGTCACTATATATTCAAAGCTTTTCGTTACACATTTGTGCTTGTATAAGGGTAAATTAAGGACACTATCACTTTGTGCTATCAGCAAAGTCTGAATTGATTTTTGCTCCAAGTTATTCCTTTTTCAAATACTTTTACAAACCTGCAGAGGACAACATTGTCTAGTTTTTGTATTTCTGATAGACAGCTTAATATAAGTTAGCCAACCCTTTGCCATTGCATTGTTTCTGTTTGGTTCTACCTCTCTAACAGTGCTGTGTGGATGACTTTGCTGCATGAGTGGGTTTGATTACATTATTCTTGCTCAAGGAAGGATGACACAAGGCCTTGGAAAGGAAACATAGTTCAAGCTGGCTTAAGAGAATCATGTTTCAAGTGGTGTCAAAGGCAGCCCCGCAAGCTGCCACATCACATTTGTAACCAACTGGTCGTGTCGCTTTATCACCATCCACTAACTGTAATTCCTTCTTCTCTGTGTTTCCAGTACTTCATTCTGCTGCTGTGTATCTTCCTGTTGGAGATCCTGGCCGGTGTCCTTGCTTATATCTACTATCAGCAGGTAATTCCCATTGTATCATTAAAAAAACACCCTTCTTGTAATGTATGTATGTGTGAAATTGAAGGAGGAGCAGGTGGCAGATATTGCAAGAGTGGATATTTATTTTAGATGACAAAAAAAGTAATTTCAACTCAGGTTAGCATTTTGTAACTTATTATAGCATCTTTAGTAAATCTGTGTTACCATCTCGCGTCGACTCTAGTCTGCTGTATTACAGTAAATCATCATCTGATATTAAAAAATGATGTTAAGGTGTGTAGCATATATTGCATTGTGCAAAAATTCAATAGAGCATGCTTGACAAATGTGTTGTGTCTCCTAATCCAAGCACGTAGTCAAAAGCATTGTAATAATACACAGACAACTGTTTCATTTCCCACATGGCATGTGCTCTGCTGTAATTTTAACCAACCAACAAAAACCAGCGTGAGAAACGAGATTCCAGAAAGGCCGTATAAGACGGCCCATTAAAAATACAAATATCTGACTGCCCATATTACTTGTGGTACATTGAGTCCAAATGGAATGAAAAATGCCTGCAGCAGGACACATAATAAGCCTGAATGCACTGTGTCAGAATCATTTCAAAGCATTTGCTTTGATTTTGAACTCAAATACACAGAATTTTCAAACTTATTTCATTTCACTCCACTAAAGAATGAAGAACCTTACTGGCAGGTTAATGACTGAAAAAAGTAGAAACGCCACAGACTGTGTACTAAATGCACACGGTTTGGTTTTCAAGTGATTATTTTCTCGTGTGTAGTTAATGTATAAGCTAAACTAAAACTGACAGCCTCCCTCGGCACATTTCTGCTGTACCACTGTGGAGTTATAGTGACTGCACTGCAAACAAGAGCAAATGACAAGCATTTTTCCTTTAGGAATATTAACATGACATTGCTCTCTACCAACATCGCTCCCACCCCGCTTAGACTTATAAGTGGCTTGTAGCTCAGGAACAGGACTTTTCTCAGTCTAGAGGTACACTGTTTTCACTTTAACTGCCTCTTTCATTAATGCACAGTTCATGAGCAGCCACTGAGGTCCATGGCTGTGTGCTGCTTCCTAAAGCTCTGTCTACTTTACTTGCCTCAAAATATTCTCACAAGCATTAAGTTGTGTTAAAGTCTCTAAAGCCTCTTCCCCTGTTATTAATCTTTTCACTCTCTCTGCTAATAAGTTGTGAGAACGATACCAAGATGAACAACTCATGTAACATGCTTGTAATTCACAAACGCACCCATTTTTAGCTACAGATTCTGCACAAGGGATTTGCTCAGACTTTATTTTGTTTTTGTAATCAGACATGATCATAAACCTCTTTGTGGTTGCTTTGTTTGCGAGATGCTTCCCTAGGTTGCTCATAGTTTGCATGAATTACTTGTCTGCAAACCTTCACCATTTAACTTTCACTATTATTACAAAAATAATTCTCATTTTTCAGGAGCCATTTGAAATTTCTCTCTGTCCCCAAATGGCTGAGATTTAGTGAACATTGTCAAACCTATGCAGAGGTGGTTTTTCTGTCTGTGTTCAGACAGAAGTACCATGACACAACATGATATCCCTGTAAAGCTCGTTTTGTGTTTTTTCCTAAATCATTTTATATTTTGTCTCTAGCAAATATCTAGTAAATTGTAAAATGAGCTCACTGCTGATCTGATGGTAAAGAAAAAAGGGTTAATAGACTTCAAACAGATGCCATGTATTAAAATACACACCTTATTCATAGACTGTTTTTAACAGGTTGTATTCATGCTGGTTTCTGATCTAAAGTTGTGCTTTGTAATATAAGAGTGACAGGGTTGGGCACTAGCAAAGTACTGAGCTTGCCCATAGTTTGATGAATGAAGCTGACTTGTCTACAAACACTCACCATTTTACTCTCTAAACCAGCGGTCCCCAACCCCCGGGCCTCGGACCGGTACCGGTCCGTGAGTTGTTTGGTATCGGGCCGCGACAGTTGAAATGTATGGTTTTCAGGGTTTTTATCAGTTTTCAGCGTTATTTTGTTATCCTTTTTATCGTTAACTCTGTTTTCCTGGGTCTTTTCACGTGTGTTATGAATAAATCTTCTTTTTTTCGGTACCGGTACTAGTTTTATTTTGTTGTATTTATCCGCGACACCTTAAAGGCCGGTCCGTGAAAATATTGTCGGGCAAAAAAGGTTGGGGACCGCTGCTCTAAACTGTAGTAAAACTTGAAAAAGTGCAATGCAAAACAGAAAACGTTGTGCCTCACCACAAGACGCAACTTTTATGTTGAAGGTAAACAGTCTTTGTTTACAGTGTGCGTCACACTTTTCAGAGTTTCTCTACGACTTGGCGAATAGTTTGCTACTGTTTGCAGACAAGTCTGTATGTGTCATACAAATGATTCGCAACCACAGCGACCAACTAGCAACACATGTAGGTTTATACAGTGCAGCACCGTATACTTACTAGTGACAGCTAGCAACCTCCCGGAACAGCTTATAGCCAGAAATACATTTTTTCCTAGCAAGCAGTGGTTGTCAGGGGGTCACTGACGCTGACCGTTTCCCAGGGATTGCCAGCAACCTTCAGCAGCAAATTGCAACTGGTGGTCCAGCCTTGTATGGCCTATTATTATCATTAACAGAAAACAAGCTAACAAAAGAAAAAGCATATTTCAAGTATATCAAAGACCCATGATGCTGTTCTTGCTTTTAAATGAATATGTATTCAATAAAACAGCAGTACTAAACTGCTCCTGTGTAAAGATGGGAAGCACTGAGATGCAGGTAATGGCTGTGGTTCATCCCGGTGTCATAGTCATGCGACCATCCATTGTGCCTGGAATTCATGTTTGCTCATACTCGTATGTGGTTAATGCAATGTCATGGTGTAGTTCACTCCCATACTGGCTCTCTCATACTTACGGAGTCCCTTTAAAATGTGAATGACTGTTTTCATTCACCGCTGCAGTGTTTCTGAAACTGTCAACAGGTAAAATGAAAACCTGAACACCACCTCTTCTTTCCTCTTCTTTGTTTTCACCTCGCGTCTCTCATCTTTCTCTGCCCTCCCTTCCTCTCTTCATCATTCATTCCCTTGATATCTCCTTCATGCTTTGATTTACAGTGGTTTCCCAGCTGGCTTGTTGCCATAGAAACTGAGCCCCCCAGACCTTCCACTCCTGCGTTTTCTGCCACTGGTCTAGAGAACAAAAAATAAATAAAATAAAACCCAAAAAACAGACTTCCTCTGCTTTTACACTAGCTTCGTCTTCATATGCCTCTCTGTTGTTAGAAGTACTTCCGTGATGTGTATTTTAAATCCCGTGTGCTATGATGTGCTGGAGAATCAGTAGTCGAAGCGACAAATTCATCACTTTAGGTCATGCTCTGTCGTGCTGCCTTCCCATTTTTGTTGGCTGATACTACATGTACACCTGTGTGCGTGTTTCTGAACAGTTGAATGATGAGCTGAAGCAGAACCTAAAGAAGACCATGACTGACGAGTATAATCAAACAAACTCCGAGCACATCACCAAGGCTGTAGACAAGCTGCAGCAGGAGGTAAGTGTCTGCAATGGATGAGATTTCTTTGCACATTTGAATTTCTACATTGGCCAGCGTGGATGGAATTTCGGTTGTTGCGTGCATCCACTTTTTCATATTGCAAATGAACCTGGACTTCCAAGCCAAAGTCACATGGACTCACATGTGGTTTGTTGATTGGACAGCCCTCATGCTACCCTATCATCTCATCAGATTAGAGATTTTGGAGATGGGAGCGAGTCAAAGTAAATCCAATTCAGTCCACGACTTCATCTAAGCATGATGGACTGGTCTGCACTCTCTGCTGTAATTTACCTTCTCTTCTAGTCAAACGAGCTGACAGCGCGTTAAGGAATGTGTAAATCTGAGGTGCTGTTAAGACTTCTGTTAGTTTTTATACTCATTGTTTAGTTTTTTGAGTATAAAATCTTGTCTTTCACACATCAACATGTAGTCATTCTTCTAAACTTCATTTTGCATAATTTCCAAAAAAACATGAATTTGCACTATTAAAGGAATTTGTAAATGTTCTTTTAATGGAGTCATTTTTATCATATATTCAAATAGCATCAGTATGAGAACAGAACTACAGTATACATGCATACATACATTTCCCTCAAAGTAAATATGAGGAAAATGTGAATCTTAAAGTTTACTTTAAAAATAAAACAATTGGCTCAAACTGAGTTGTAAATCTTGAGCAGGAGCTGCACCTCCGTTGAATATGGAAACAACATTTGGATTTGCAAAACAATTCACATTTCAATCACAACGGTATTTTACTTTACAGTGGGCCTTTTTGAGTGCAGCTTTTCAAGTTTTGCCATCAGATTTGATTGTGAATTCGATTTTGATATCAAAACTATTTGATCTTCATGTGAAAAAGAACGTTTTCACAACTAAGTACATCCCACGACTCGGTAGCTTGGAGAACCACCTTTAGCAACAATAACGTAAAGTAACCATTTGCTGCGTGTTTGATACCTTGCTCAGCCAGTTGTAGATTTGCTGCTACTGATTGATCTGCTGCTTGACCCAGTTTGGTCAATTAGCAATTATACATATTTGACTCTAGAATATTTGGTGTACAGAGAGAGGAATTCATGATTGATTTGATTACTGCAAGGTATCATCAGCCTATTTAGGCCAGCTTAAGTTTACTTTAAAGACAGGAATGTGGGAAATGGTTATTCTGACTCTATCGAAAGTCAACAAAATCCACTTACCTGACTTGCAGTATAAAAAACCCCTTTGTTTAAACTCTAAAAAATAAAAAAAATGGCACATTAAGGTTTTACATAAATGTAGTTTCCAGTTTTAACATGAAGCCAAGCAAACTGCCTGCTGATGCCTAATGTTTGCCTTACTGGGGGAATCAATCATCTTATAATGCTCGTAATAATGCTTTGAACCAAGAGAACACGTATGCAGAGTTTTGCTCAAGTGAAGTGCAACACTTAATTATTTGTTATCAGTGTAAACCTGTTGGATGTTTGTCTGAGTCTTTTATACTTTCCTGCTGTCAGTGAAGTGTTTTTCCTCCGTCTCCTCCATCAGTTCAAGTGCTGTGGGAGCAACAGTTCAGCTGACTGGGCTGAGAGCGTCTATATTCGCTCTGGTGCAAAAGGCAGGAAGGTGCCTGACAGCTGCTGTAAGACCATCACCAACATGTGCGGTATAAGAGACCACCCATCCAACATCTACAAGGTGGAGGTGAGTGCGTGAACGGTGTCGGGGGGTGGGGGTGGGGAGGGCTTCATCTGTATTTCTCTCATGTCTCGAGATGTCAGCATAGAGGCGGTGTGGCGTGAGCGTAGCAGAAAAAAGAACAGCCATCACATCCAAACTGTATACATAACATTGTTTGCAGTGAGACTCCAGCAACACTCCCACATCAACTGATGCAACATGAAGACACTCTTTGTTTTTCATTTAGGGTGGTTGCATCACTAAACTGGAGAATTTCATCTTGGACCACCTGAAGATCATTGGAGCCGTCGGTGTTGGGATCGCTTGTGTACAGGTGAGCAAAAAATAAATAAAGAAAATGCCTTTAGCATTGTGCTTACACACAGAGACTCAATAAATGTATGTACACCTATGGAGAATACAGCTTTTCTAAATTACGTTTTTATTTTCATCTGTTTTAATCCCCAGATCATCGGGATGGTGTTTACATGCTGCCTATATCGAAATCTAAAGGCAGAGCCGTACTAAGAGAAGCAAAAGAAGAAAAATGTGTGAGTGAAGGAGGTAACTTCATCACCGCATGCCATACTCAAATAGCCCATAGGTTCTTTTCTTTGTCCTCCGCATAGGGGAGGATTTGTTTGGCAAGGGATCAAATTGCACATCTGAGCATCTCATTTTGGTAAACAAAGGGTAGAAAAAAAACTCACTACAAGGTTTCTTGAAGTAATTAGGCTCTCAAATTGCACTCTCAGCTCCATCTTCAAGATCACAGCACTGTGAGAAAAAGCCTCAGAGAGAAACTGATGAGAATTTTAACTGATTGTGTAAATTAGTGTGAGACAGCCTCCCTGGGACTCAAACATTGTAGTTTTCTTCCACTCGGATTCCCTCAATGTACTTTTATATGTGTAGACCAGGTGCTACACCCGAGAGTGGTGTAAAGATCAGTGGAGTAAAACTGGCACTTTGCAGGAAAATGTTAATCCTGGTCACAGCAGCTTCTTTTCTCCATCAGCATAGCTTAACAAGCTCACCTCTGGGGCCCTCTTCAACTGCAGTAGTGTTTAGTTTCCACATTAACAAGACAGTCCTGTGTTTTAGATCTTCTTCTGTAATGACCTTTAAACAGGGGAACAAATATATATATCATCTATTTTCTTTTACTTATGTACTTTCTTATGAGCTGTTAATACTTTTGCCTTTATTACCTAATCTGTCTCCTTACTGAGACGTGTCTGATCATGTTTTAAGTCTCCTAAGAACACATTTTCTGCCAGAATGAAGGTGAACAGGTTAGTGCCTTGCTCAGCACCATAACTGTGCCATTTGATGTCCTAACACCAGCCTTTAAACACGGTTTGACTAGTTTAGGTGTAAACACTGATCTCATTGAAGGGAGTTTGTGATTATGAGCAGTCCCACTGATATTGTTCAAATGAAAGTGCGTCTTGTTTTTGATTTTATTGCCTTTTGTTTTTATACACTGATGCCAAAGTCATCAACTGTAACACTGGACCTACTCTGTCTCCTCCAGCCTTATTCCTATACATACTGATGTCTCTGTTTTTGTAAATGAAGTTTGTTTTTTTTTACTCTGCTATAAACTGCGACTATATTATTGTATTTAATACACACTGTAGAAAATGATATTCTCTCACTGTTAGTAATGATCTTTCCTTTGTGCCTCAAAGCTAAAACCAGGCTAATCTGCTGTATTTCTGTCCTCCTGGTAATCCAGGATGTATTTTAGTTTAAATAAACATTGATTAAAAATGTGCTTTGCTTCTGCTGTGTTTGCTCTCATAGGAGAACATTAGCATTGTTAATGGTGTATTTTAAACAGCAGTATTGCACAAATACTGAGTGATGCCCTTCACAATAAAGGTTCACTCAAGTCATGTCATCACAGAAACTGCCAAAAAAAGGCCCTCACATTATTGTATAAAGACGAACCATGTGCCTGTGACCAGTGGCCCTTACCAAATTGGCACCAGCTTACAGGTGCATTAGTGTATTAACCAGAAGTCAATTGTCTGTACTGTAGTACTGTGATGATGAAGATTTGGGATGTGAGCCATATTCCAGACAGCTGCTTTTACAATGTATTACCTATATCATGACAGTTAGATGGCCTTGTAATGAGAGCCATCGTGCTGTTGGGCACGAGGCAGGGTAGTTTGAACCCTAGTAATGTTAAGATTAACAGCGGGACATTTGTCATTTGGGTGAGTGGCAGCAGTTAGTGCATGCAAACACAGGGAGGCAGCACTCACCTGGCTTTCAGCACCACAACATCACACTGATGAAAACAGCTGGTGTGTGAGTGTGTCTGTGTGTAAAACACCTAGAGGCTATTGAGG
>NW_005187757.1:366021-374802 GCF_000239375.1 Pundamilia nyererei | reverse complement strand
CCCCCCCACACACCTTCATAGGGGGGATTTGGCATTTACCGGTTCCAATGGAGTGAAAGTAGTTGAGCACATGGCGATTTTTAACAGGGCACTTTTCCAAAGAGCAGACATCTGCAGAATGCAAGTTGTCCTGTGCTCTGGGGACTTTGGTCTCCACCTGAGTTTGACTTTAAATAGATGACAGAAATTATGACAACCCTCTGAACAACCATTGCGCCTCCAGCAATTGAGTCCTGCTGATGAGAACCATAATAAATTCCCTCCTCCTCCCCCCCCCCCCGTGCGGGCCTCCCTGCCTGTTGCGCCTGCTCACTGAGACAGCCTTCATACAGCCTAACACAAGGGGTATGCTAACAATGGCAGTGCATGACATTTCCAAAATATCTCCTCCGGTACTCTCTAAGCAGTTGTCAATTTGATGCACATGTCACCTGCTGCACCTTGGCCAGTTTGGCCCGTCCACCAGAGAGTGCTATTTTCAGTCCAGTGGCAGAAGCTTGTGCACCCTTCACCTTCCACCTTTGTCCTAGGAGGTGATGCGATTCCTGAGTCTACAGGGTAAAACCGGCAGCAGGGAGCTGTGCTGCAGTTTGTCTGCAGCTGGTGACAGAAGAAGGAATATGCAGCCATTTGTTCCCAGGGTCACCCAAGAGCAAAGGAGTCCAAGGGTACAGAAACCTGTGTCTAATTTTGGCAATGGTTTGTATATTTTCAACTTCGGACTGCTGAGGTTAATAATTTGTTCTTTTGGATTTGGTTTCACAGCAATCGCAAGGTTAGGTGAGTAACATGCTTCAGTCTACAGCTGCCTACAGGGAAATGAATGCAAACTGTAGCGATATAAACTGCAGGTTTCCATCTGGTACATCAGGGTGATCCTCAGAGTGGTGATATTAAAGAAAATGGGAAAGAAAATTTCCAAAATATGACCAATTCTTTGCTGGTGTTCTGAATGATTTTGTGGACAATTTGAGATGATTTGTCACTGAAAACTCTTTTAAAAAAGAAGAAGAAATGTGATCTTAAATGGTAAGCAGCTAGATAGACATTGCAGTCTTTTAAGGTTTCACAAACTCAATATGTGAGGAACAACTTGTTTGTGTGTGAAACAGGACTGTGGTATTAGGAAAGCAGTGCATGGCTGAACCATTTTAGCTGTGACTGTGACTTTGAGCCACTTTGAGCAACTAATACTGTGCTGCTGCTACAGGTCAATACAGGAGAGCCTAAACATGGCGTGCCTCTATCCTTTTCCATGTGCACGCTCTGGTTCCTGAATATCTCTGCCGCAGAGATCTCCGCTCAGTTCATTCTCATTCACGGCTTCAGCTGTTTACTTTGTGTGCGTATGAAGGAGTGGGAGTGGGGGGGTGATGTTGGTGGATGGTGCACGCCAGGGGTGGGGGAAGGCGGTAACAAATGTAATCTTGAGTCTGTAGATGGCAGCAACACTCTTGGCCAATCTGTCTCAATAAATGGAAAAAAGTCTTTTGTTTTGGCTGTCAGGGGCTGCCAACTGAAATTGAAATTAATTTCAAAATCCAGCATAAAGCGAAAAGAAACACAAAAAAAACTAAACTAAACAACCTCCCCAAAACATCAACGTAATGGTGAAATAAACCCACTCAGAAGAGCCGTTTCACTGCCTCCTGCTGTATACCTGTGTCCAGACCTGAATGTATGCAGAGTCACGCTCCGCGCGTGTTTTAAATCAAGCCATGTTCCTTTAATAAAACGCCCAACATGCACAAAGGGATAAATACAGTGTGATTAATAAAGAGTAACAGCTCCACTCATATGAGGATCGTGTCTCTGGGTCAGGCTTGAGCCTCTCTATGAAGCAGAAGATGCTACCGGACAAATTAGGCTTGTTCTGCTCACTTGGACAATCTGTAAATTGACTTGCTGAACATGACTGATTATATTTGGCAAATTTTGAAAAAAAATTCATTTTACATGGTTATCAACACTTCTACTAAATGCTGACTACACTTTTTTTTTTAGTGTGTGTGTGTGTGTGTGTGTGTGTGTGTGTAGAGGGGGTGCTGATTATGTAAGTCATTTACATTTCCTCCAATTTAAGAGTGACTGGCTCAGTGAAGTGAGAGACTGAGCCACAGTACCTTTCAAGCTCCCCTCAGACTAATACTGAAGAGCTGCGTGAAATAAAACCTCTCACTGAGCTGCCTCTCAGCTCTGAGGAGATGTTGCTAGTGCATCTGTTAGGGGGGTGGGGGTGTGCGTGAATGAACGTATGGGTAATGCTCCAGTTTGCTCACAAGAAGTTCACACTTATCCCTCTGCATTCAGATACTGTACCATGCACGCTGCACACATCACTCCCTGTCACTCACCTCAGCCCTGATTCGCTCCCTGAAGCATAACACCCCAACATCTGGCTCGCTCTGTCCTCTTCCTTTTCTGGGTCACATCCCATTTCAGGCAGAGGGAAGTCTGAGTCCTGTGTAAGACCTTCTCCAAGGTGGTTTGACCAGCTGGCTTCTGATCTTCCTCTAGGCAGTTGTGTTGTTTCTGTGTGGTGGAGGGGGTGGGGGTATTAACTTTGGTATGTTCCCTCAGGGATAGCATCAGGGTTGCAGCTGCACATGTAGAATGAGTAGGAGTCTGCAAGACCACGGCCTTGGAAATGAATATACCACGCAAATGAAAAAAAACATATGTATGATCTGCCAACCGGCACCTGTATGACATCATTTAAAACACACAAACTTAAACCAAACAAGTCATTTGTTAAGTTTGGACCATATTTCCAGTGTAGAGATGATTTGTACAGTCCAGATTACATGTGTACGTGCATATTTATATCTTTGTTTACTTAAAATTCACTTTAAACATTGTCAAACCTTTATACTTTGAACGCTTTAAAATGGCCAAATGCCATATTTCACAATACAGTACTGTACAAAAGCCTTGCCCTTCAGTTCTTTATATTCTGCAATGAAAATGGGAAATAGATGCAGTGATTCATCGAAACATGTGCAAACATACGTGGAATTACAGTAAATAAGGCAAAAATAGAGTTTGTACAATTCAACTCAGTTCAAATTGACCACCTTTATTCTTCAGCACAGTCTGAACTCTCTTTTAAGCTTTCTTAGTATTATTTCTTTAAGTAGTTCTTTAGGAATAGTTCTCCAGGCTTCTTGAAGAACATTCAAAGCTCTTCTTTGGATGTTTCTGCCTTTTGTTTTGTTTTCTGTCACTGCTTCAATAATGTTGAGCTCCAGGCTCCAGTCCATGACTGATAGGGTTTCATTGTGTGTTTTTCTGCCAAGGTATGCTTTTACTGCACTGGCAGTGTGTTTGTCATACTAAAAAACAAGGCCTTTGCCAGTCAAATGCTTTCCAGACAGTACTGCATTGTGGATCCAAATCAGACATCTGTCTGAATTCATAATTCCATCAGTTTGACAAGATCCCTACAAACCACCAGCTGAAATGAAGCCACAGTCCATGAAAACACCTTGGTTGTGCTTTACAGATGTTGTACCCTCACCGTTGTGCTGCTCTCCTGACCGCCTCCTTATATAATGACAATTTGAACTAAAAATTTCAAAACACTCCACTGAGATTATTTCTGATGGAACTTCTGATTCCCTAAAAACTTTCAGATGCTTTTTATCTGCTGTAGATATTTCTTAGGTCTACTACTCCAATTGTTCAGTTTCCTCAGATTTTATAAGGACACACTGCAAATCGTGCCAAAACAAATGGCTTTCACAGGAAAGTCTGGCTCCTAATATAAAGAAATACGGGGCGGATCAAGACTTCAGCATAATATTGTATGTCAGTCAAATGTCAATTAAATATTCCCTTGTTGGTATCACTTATCTGGATTTTGATTGCAGTTTTGTTCCTCTGCCAGTTCCTCTACAATTAGTCTTAACACAAGTAGTACTGTGTAGATATGACTGTTGTCCACATGTTATTATATTGTTTCATAGATGGGCGATATGCTCAGGGAACGATGTGAAATGAGCCAAAATGACTTCTTTCAAACAGAGGGGGAAGTCTACATGATGAATAGTGATCATTCTGAACCATGAGCTACTCTAGTAGAGTCCAAGAGTAAAAAAAAAAACAGGCCTATAAATGCACATAATAGGCTTCGTTTAAAGTTTGAAAGTTTAAGATATTGATTATGCAGAGTGAGAACATAACTACTGATGAATGAATGTAAAATTAAGTGGAACTTTAATGTAAAAATGTTATTTTCACTCCTTTTTCACAGCTTTTTAGCAGTTTAATGTGTAAAAATGAACTCGATTTTATTACCTGATTTTAAATTTTGTATGAAAGCTATGAAAAAGTGACTGCATCGTTAGAATAAATATCTCAGAGAGGAAAAGGGGATATTACTTATCCTGAAAAGTGTTCTTTTTCTTTTAGAAAAAAAAAATCAAATATTAAATACTTTTCCGTTGATTGATTTTTTTTCCATACTTAAACTGCAGCAGATTTTTAGAGACTGCTAACTGTTCTAAAGCTGAAAATGAGGCTGTTTCCTTTATCTTCTTGAAGCATGACAGCAGTGACCATACATCTGCCCGTACTTTATTAACAATTAGGGTAAATTGCTCACATTTATTAAAGGGTTAATGACAGAGCATGAGTCAGCAGGCATTTTCCACGGGTATGGCTGTGTGTATTTTAGGTTTAAATGCTTTAAATGCTGCACTTTAACTGATCACATCTCAGCAGTGCTGAGGTCAATGACTCTTAGCTGCACCTGATCAGAGCACCCAGGGACATTAAATGTGCATTAAAAGATTTTCTGGAGTGGATAATAAAATGCTTATCGACATGCTTGGATTAAGCCAATGGGCGAGATGGGAATATTGATACATTTTTTAATATCTTTAACTTTACATCAGAAATGTGCTCATGCAGGTAAAATCCTAATTAGAGAATGACTTAAAGGTCCAGAAATGAAGGGCCTGTAACAGAATCTGTTGAGTTATTATTGACGTTTTGAGGATTCTTTGGTTACCTGAACAGGAGGAACACGTTGTACACTCCTTATGGCAAAGGGGAGAGAGACCCATGGTAAATGTAGAAATATCCATTGCACATTGGCTATAGATGCCTATATAGCCATCATACTAATTTCAAATGAATACATATACAGTCCATGCTGTCATCAAAGGGATAACACAACACGAATCACCAAAACATATCAACTGACTAGAGTACGTTGGAAAGATGCTACTAAATATCTGCACGACTAGTTTTATTGAGGTGTAGCTGAAATGCGTAACAGTCTGCAGACACTTTTTTTGTTTTCTTTCTAATTGGTCTTTCCTGACTGAGCAGCAGTGATACGAGAACCCCCTCAGGGTGCCTGAATGCAGCACAGCATTGGCACAATAGTCAACGTTCTGGGGCATTCTCCCTGCTTGAAACATTTTTAAGTAGGTAATTGCGTACTTATACAAATGTGCAAACATACACTAGGAATGATAATCTGATACCTAAACATTCATAATTCCATTGATGTTAAATACTGTTTGTAATTTCAATTCAGTTGTCCCATACGTACATTGGGGAGGCTTGTTCGACTTCAGACACTCACATAATCAATCTGAGGTAGTGCAGGATGATTCAAGAGGAGAAAAAAACTGCTGCTGTGTATTCTAATATATGTGCCTTGCTAGGAATATTGAATTGTATCTGTTTGGGTTAGAAAATGTCAATGTCTTTTTCATAAGGGACCAGAAGCCCAATAGAGGGTTCAGTATTTAACAACATAAGCCGAGTTTCATGGAACCTGGTAAAGAAAGGGAGTGTGGATAAAAGAAGAACTTACTCAATGTTGCTATCGACCTGCATCGCTTTCTTACAGAGGGTTGGCCTTGGCAGAGGGCTTAGTTTTTCTGATAAGTTTTCTCGTTGGTGGTCGGATGATCTCTGGTCCTCTTGGTCTGTTCTGCCCCAGGACACCATTAAGACCCCAAGGAGAGGATGTGGTGATGTATAACGAATCCCAACCCCTACATCGGGTTTGTTGTATTATTATAGGTCTACCTTACAGTATAAGTGCGTTGAGGCGACTGTTGTTGTGATTTGGCGCTAGATAAATAAAACTGAATTGAAACCCTGACACTGAACAAGGTGCTCAAAGCTAACAGGACTAAAAGTACAAGGCTAGGATGTGTTGACTATAACAAGTCGCGCTTTTTTACATTTCAGCTTAAACATAATGGACGGTTATGATACACTATTTTAAGTTAAATACGGATACAATTACTCCTCAAGCCTCTGTTGCTGTGACACAATTTTCTTGTGCGGTTCGTGTGATTAGAACAATATAAATACATTTAATTTAAAGATCCTGCCCTCGTGGTAATTAAATGAAAATGCAGAGATGTTAACAACATGTATTCAGTACATCAAAAGGGAGAGTTGTTCCCCATTGGATTAAATGTCTGATGCATGCTGCACCATGTACTTATGTGTTAATCCATTTGTGACTAAAATGTAAGTACAAGTTTGGTAGTAGTAATTGGAGCCATTAGACACGTGTAATGCAATAAACGAACATTTACCACATTAATACTGGCCCGTGCCTACCCCAGTAGGTAAACCCATCAGTATAAAGTAACAACATTTAAATTTCGGTTATCCTATTTTGCATGCTGACTGCTAACTTATCATAGATTTGTACAAATGAACCTTTGTTGGTTTTTGTTGTTGTTGGTACTGATAGAGATAAAACCAAGGATATATGGCAGTGGTTATTTCTTACATTTAAGGTCTATTTCACTGCCTGGTGGTTTCTCCTCTCTTAACCTTCTCGGATGGTTTAGTTTGAAGCAAATTATCTAATTTATAAACACATAAATGTGTGTTTATATATGAGAACACACATAAATGTGTGTTCTCATGGCATTCCATATTGTTGGAGGCAGCCATGAGAACATGAGTACACTGTGGTCATAAAAGGATGGGGATGATGAGCAATAATACACAGGTAGGCTGAGGTGTTTATACAATGCCCATACCATTACAGCAGTACCACCAGCCTGAACCGTTGATACAGTGCAGGACGGATCCATACTTTCATGTTGTTTACATCAAATTCTAAAGTTACCATCTAAGTGTCACAGCAGAAACTGAGACTCATCAGAGCAGGCAACATTTTTCCAAACTTCTGTTGTCCAATTTTGGTGAGCCGTGAGTGTCTGTGTAGTCTTCTGCTGCTCATCTGCTTCAACGTTCTATGTTCTGTGTATTCAGAGATGCTGTTCTGCATACTCTGGTTATAATGAGTGGTATTTGGGTCACCGTTGTCTTCCTATCAACTCAAAGCAGTCTAGGCATTCTTTGACCGATAAGAGAATTCATAATAGAATTGGAATCGCTAAATACTTATCAATTCCCATCCCTCGCGGGAGATAATATATTTGTCTAAATGTGTTGGGCCAAGAAGTTGCAAGTGAGCAAGGAAGGTATGGTGTACAATCCAGGGTCCTTGATCGCCAGAGACGATTAAGCTAGGTGGCTAATGTGTATTTCCACGTGAATGTTTTCGTAATGTCTCTTCAAAAGTTTTCCCGGGATTATTGTCATGTTGGACTGAAATAAAATCTCCCTCTGCTGTTGCTGCAACTCACTGCAGTGTTTGCAGGCATGTCTATTTCACACTTTGAACCAGCGTGTCTGTTGCACATTTTGCCGTTATACTGGGTTGAGCATGAAAAGAAGGCATTTTTGCCCAGAGAACTGCTGCTCGCTGGATATTTTCTCTTTTTCAGACCATTCTGAGTGGCTGAGAGGCTGTGTGGGAAAATCTCAGCAGATCAGCAGTTTCAGACCAGCCTGTCTGTCCCCACCAACGTGCCGTGCTCAAAGTACTAAAACCACTTTTCCTTGACATTCTGATGCTCGGTTTGAACTTTGGCAGGTTGTCTTGACTATGTCTGCATGCCTAAATGTGCTATGCGATTGGCTGATTAGACATTTGTCTTAACAAGCAGTTGAACAGATGTACCTAATGAAGTGGCCAGTTAGTGTATATTCTCTGCTCCTCAGTGTATCTTGTGCTCCAGTACCTGTCTGTGAACATTAATAATTATTTACTATAGATGCATCGGTCGACCTGCTGCTAGTAGATTATTGGGTTTAGATTTATGTGTCAGCTCACTAATTTTATACATGACCCTTGTCACTTGATGTGCCCATCAGGGTAATGGAGCATGTGGATGCTGATGGATGGTAAATACATCCGAGCTGTCAGGACTTTGCCCACACAGATAAATGTATGCCCCACAAGAGGAAATAGTAAAAAACTATATATATATTTCATTAGTACACTGTTTTGTTTTGTTTTTACAGAGACATTATGCAAAGCACTTTAAGATGTTTTTATACAGTTTAAACCGTGACGCTTTTCAACTTCATTTTGCATCAGCTGCTTCCACAAAATCATAACATCAGCATAAATCAGATAAAGTTACATTTCTAGATCGATGAGTCCTGCAGGTCTGCTAATCAAGTTATTCTTAGGCCAGTTTTATTGATGATCATGACTTTCACCATTTGAACGTAATTTGGTTAAGGTGGTCACAGCAGCGGCTTTAATCTGATTCAGATTATTTATGCAAAGTTGTAACTTAGAGTGTGCAAAATATAGCACCACCAGCACCTTTGATCAGCGCAGATATGACCGTGCATATTGCTTTCACAGTGTTTTCTTTACCTTTTCCCGTCCTTTTTTCGGTTGTCTTATATTTTTCTTTCGCTGTAGAAAAAGCCAGCACC
>NW_005187757.1:347137-365044 GCF_000239375.1 Pundamilia nyererei | reverse complement strand
CTTGGCATCTTTCTTGGCCTTAAGACAACAATTCTGGTGGCTAAAGATCCAAACGGGACACAAAAAAAAGAAGAAAAAGCCAGCAGCTGTTGACGTGCTGCACCTCCAATCTTATTGTATATGTATCACTGATGGGAAAAGAGATGGAGGCGGAGGAGGTGGGGGTGCCAAGGGTGTGTGTGTGTGTGTGTGTGTGTGTGTGTGTGTGTGTGTGTGTGTGTGTGTGTGTGTGTGTGTGTGTGTGTTTGGGTTGGCGGTGCAAGTTGCTGGGGCGTAAAAAGTCCACTACTATTTGTCACAGTCGACTCTGCCTGGCTGTCAGAGGGGCCTGGCTGTATTCTGCAGCAGAGGCCTCTGGGAGCATCCCACTGTGCATCTGCCAGGCAGTAACCTGAACGCCTGTTGCTCCCTTAGCTATGGAGGCTGCGTGTGTGTGTGTGTGTGTGTGTGTGTGTGTGTGTGTGTGTGTGTGTGTGTGTGTGTGTGTGTGTGTGTTTGGAAGTGAAGCATCATGCAAAGAAGAGAAAAGAAAAACAGGAGGTTTGCCAAAACTATCTGCCCATATCAGCCTTCAAGGTGAGACTCTCAGAAATAATGTTGTTGTTGTTGTTGCTGCTTATGCTGACCTAGGTCCGCATCAGTGTTTATTTCTTGCTCACTCTGTATAGTCTTGCATTTTAAAGTCAAATTATTAGAAGTAGAATTTTCTTAAATTATATAAAATATATAAGGTGTAAGTGTCCTTTAAGCGCAGAAGCCCATACACAATACACGATATGATACTAATATATGGTGTTATTGTTTGAGCTGGAGAGCTGGAGCTAATTTTAGTTCATGGATTTATGTACTGGGCCCCAAAATCAGACTTGAGTTGAGTCTAGTTAATCCACTACTTACTGTTGGCTGAGCACGCTTAGTTGCAAGCAAGGTCACATTATATCTAACTGACCGCAGCAATGTGAGTTTTGATTTGGTAAACAAAATGGTACAGAACTGCTATAAACTGAAAGGTGACTTGTTTAGAGCTTTGTTTGCCTTATTTATTTGTTTAGCTAAATGCAAACAGCTTTGGTTTATCCAAACTAAGCTGAGGTAAAAAATAAAAGCCACGCAGTTAAAAGACTAGCTTCACTTTTTTCCTCTTTGCTGCAGTAGACATGTCAGGGGGGCTACCGAAAACTAGCTCTTGGCTGTATCTGCAGATCATGTGGTATGCGAGGAGTCTCTTATGCACATATTCAGAGTTGAAAATCTGAATATGCTTCAAGAAAAATATTTTGTGTTAGTAAGAGGAAGTTTGGAGATTTACTTAATGTAAAACAGCAGGTTGGAACTGAGACTGGCAGCAACAGCTCCTGTCCAAAAACACATATCACACGCGCACACACACGCACACACCGGTTGGCCCCAAGGACACTGCTTTCTCTTCACATGATTCGTCTCTCTTGACATGCAGGTCATCAGCTCAGCATGCTAATGAATGAATGAGTGAGTGAATGAACGGATGGATGAACGGATGAATTCCCTTGCATGCTGAAGTAAACAGCGATCACAGGATGGACCCTGGATGTCTTAGTCAAGCTGTCTCTTGCATTAAGGTTATGTAACTGAGGGAGTGGAAAAGGACATGTGTATGTGTGTTTGCACTGAGTGCACGCATGTGCATGTGTATGTGTGTGGGGGGGTGCGAGCTCAGTTCCTTTTATTCACAATTGCATCCTGACTTTGCTCTTTTGAGGATTATGGAGGTGGCAGATAGCTTCAAAGAGTATCATTTTCAAAGGTCATTATGAGTTATTCTCACTCTCAGTTTTTATAAAATCTATTTTTCAAATCCCACAGTCCTTGTCAAACCTATCGATTGTACTGTGTTTTTACCTTATTCTACTGAATTCTTAATAATAATTTGACAGCCAAGTAATGCAATTGACTTTAATGTTATTATGACATGAAATATTAAAAAAATCTTTTTGTAATATATTACAAGATTTTACCTGGTCAAGCTTAACTATATAAAAAATAATTTTGTTATATTTATTATATTACTATATATATAAAATATTTTTTAATATATAAAAATTATTTATTAATTATTAACCATTATTATTTTTATTATGAATCCTTTTCCACACAACAAAACCAAACCAAAAAATAAAACCATAAATATAACAATTAGCAAGTTTCTGTGAACATTCGCGACACCCTCTTGTGGTAAAAAGTCTGTATTACACAAAAGTGCGGCCATGCCCAAATTCAGCTTCAGTTGATACGTCTTCAATATAATACAGAGATATGTAATTATTATTAATAGTAGAATTATTAGTAACTTTTTAGTTTCATTGCAAACATATGATGGGGATGTGTTTACAGGGACCATGAAAAACTTTAAAATGTAGGTGAAATAGCTCAAGTTTTTTTGGTGTAACAGAAAACTGGGCAATTGTTCCACTCTAGTGAAGTCCTTGCCATTTTGTAGGTCAGCTCCGGGTTGGCTGATGTGTCACACTGTTCACATCCAATTAGCTTGCCGTTTAAAACCCCTCAAACTTAAAACAGCAGCTCCTGCGATTGTAATGCCGGCTTGTTATCTGATAGGAAGCTGCATGTGACCCTGTGTGAAGCCAGTCTCGCTCGCATGTGCACATGTGTCGCTTGTTTGCTCCCCCCTGTCACTTCACCAGCTAGGGGGTGGTTGAGCCTGCCAGCTCTGAATGCATGCAGTGAGAGGAGAAAGTGTGTGTGTGAGAGAGGTGAGAGAGACATAGAGAACAAGCGAGTGTTTATATTTGGATCTAGCGGTACACTCGTGTTTGAAAGCTCTGAAGAAACGCGATCACAGTTTCCTCACATTCTATTTCATTTCTTTCCTAGTCTAGGAAATCGTTCTCTGGCTCCCTCCACACGACAGCAGCTGTAATAAAGCAGATACTCACGTTTCACACACGCAGTTTGGAGAGTCTAAAAGATTTCTTTCAGAAGGTGGCACTGGAAGGGGGGCCTACACTGCAAGTCTTTCTTTAACTTTTGAAAACAATCTGTCAGTCATGCCTGCTTTGCAGCGATTGTGGAAAGAAAAAAAGAAAGAAATATCCCCGTTTCCACTTTGCTTTCCTGAACTACTCACCTCTATGTTTGGCAGCTACAGAGATAGTGTGCTTGTAGAGTGAAAACAACATTAGTGTCCTGACTGAGTACGAGGGAGTTAGTCAGTCTCTCCTCACTTCCTTCAGCAACTGTTAGAAATTGTGGCGAACTCTAAATATCATACAGTATAATATGTTTGTCATTTTCACATTTGTGGACCAAGAAAGAGGTCGCTGAGGGGGACAATGGGCAACTAGGTCCAAGGAACTTGTAGTCGACATGCATCTTAACCTTTTTGCTTCTTTGGAGATGCTCATTGACTCCTTGTTTTGGTGATTTGTTTTTGTATGTCAATTATACGCCTTGATTATGTTGCTGGGATATGCTCCAGCCCCCTCATGACCTTTAATTGCATAAATGGAAGAGAGTAGATGGATTGATGGATGGATTGGTCACATGTAAAGACATTTCACGTGTATACACTACTAGTAAAAAAGTACACATGATCAGGTAAACGTCTTCTCTGACGTTGATCTGAAACATGCTTCCTACTTCCTTAGCACAGTTTGAGAACAGAGAAGGAAAATGACATTCGAGCAAATCATTTAGTCAGCAGTAAAAGTGGATTCCCACACAAGATATGGAGTGTATGTACGCTATGTACAAGGAGCCTGCAGGGATGCTGCAACCACATATTTGTCATACATATACTGACATCCATGGACTTCTCATTACAATAATTCATTGTTCCTGGAATGAGAAAGCTCTGCTGAGATCCTGAGGCTGAAGCTTAGCGTGCCTTTCTCAGCAGTTTAATGGAAAATTTTCTGGATGTCTGTAACACATTTGAATTGAGAACTTCAGGTTACGTTTATAAAGTTTACCTCTGAAAATGAGCTAAAATTCTGCACATTCTTAGATTTTACGCGAGATACGTTTAAAATTTGAAAGATTAAATGAATTGGGTTCAACGAGACCGGTAATACTTTTCTTTCACTGTCACGCTCCTGCAGGGAGATTTACAGTTTTAAGCTGAAAAGACCAAATCATGTGATCATGTGAAAGTACTCACATTTGCAAATGGCACGTCATGGCAGACAAAATGCACACAAACAGCCACACATACTTCACCTCAACAACTAAGCCTCCTTGATAGAGTGCTGGGCTGTTAAGCCACTGTAACGTGGAACAAGTGGATGGGAGCTGCCAGCTAATGATATCTATTTAATTTTCTTTAAGCCTGGGTGCTCAGATGTAGGTCACAGGATGATTCACCTCAGCAGCATCCTTGCAAAAACAAAACAACAACAGCAAAAAAAAAAGAAGAAAAAGAAGAAAACAGACAATGTGGAGACGTTAAGTGTGTGGGAGCTGAATAAAGCAGTGCAATGCATTCTTCCATCTCTGTGTCGCTCTCAGTATCTCCCCCTGTCTATCTTGGTCATTTTCATTCTGTTTGCAGCTCAACGCCCTCACCATTTGTCCGCACGGCTCTGCGCTGTCATCCTATCTGCCTTGACAAGGAGGGTCTTGCCAGACGCTCATTTGGAAATGGGTTAGAGCTGCATCAGTGACTCAATTGAGATGCATCTGAGGATGTTAGTCTCGCTCCGGGCCGCCACAGCTTTTAGGTGACGCGGCTGTAGCTTCAATCAGACTGGAGACTGTTTTCTTTTTGTTCAGACGGGCTCATTAACGTCAACACAATTTGACATTGAGGACAATTTCTGTACTATTTTGTACACACTTTGTTCAACGTTTTGCTGCACTGTCAAGCAAGGATTTGTGTTGAAAACAGTTGTGACAGCTGAACCTTTCCTATAAAGCAACATTCATGGAGTATTTTCTGTACGTATAGGTGGTAATCTGTGCTGCAAGTTTGGACTGGACTGAGAAATCCTGTGGTGAATGCCCTTAGAAATTAGGTGGTTTAAAAATATAAATAAATAAAACTGTACAACATCTTTCTGTTGCACGGTACAGGAGTCATGTACCCAGCTGTGCAGTCCTAGTCGACTTTAGCGACTCACTTCCACAGCAGCTTTATCAGTATGAGTGCCAAACGGTGACGTAACTGGAAGCTGACCTCGCTAACTTTTAGAGGCAGTGAGGAGAGCCCACACATAAATCCGCCAAGCTGGATGGGACTTGAAATTATTGCAAGAAGGTGTCAGAGTTCAGTCAGCCACACCCAACAAAAAATATTGTGTTGCTTTTTGACAGCTGATTGGACTGTATAAACAGATAGGGAAGTATAATTATTGATAATGTTTTTAATAATTAACTCAGTTTGTTCAATTTAACTCTACATTTATTGAAAACATGTTTTAGCATTTGTTTTGACAAGGACACACTGACAAATCCAGTGTGTCCTGGAATCAATCTATCCATCTTCTTCGCTTACCCAGGGTCAGAAGCCCAGACCTCCCTCTCCCCATCTACCTCCTCCGCTTGTCCAGGGGAACAACAAGGTGTTCCCAGGCCAGCCGAGAGATATAATCTCTCTAGCGTGTCCTGGATCTGCCCTGGGGCCTCCTCCCGGGTTGACATGCCTGAAGAACCTCGCCCAGGAGGCATCCTTGTCAGATGCCCGAACCACCTCAACTGGCTCCTTTTGATGTGAAGCGGCTCTATTCTGAGCCCCTCCCGGATGGCCAAACTTCTCACCTTATCTCTAAGGGAGAGGCCAGCCACCCTTAGGAGGAAGCTAGAAATAGCTTGCCTCCTGAAATACCTCCACTGCCTCCTTTTGATGTGGAGTCATAATGACTTTACTCTGAGCCACTCCAAAAATGATCACTCTATTTCTGAGGGACAGTGTAGCTGGGGACAATTTGTATACATATGATCATGACAATAAAACTACTTCTTCTTCTTCTTTTGTTAAGCTCATTTCTGCCAATTGCTTCCATGGTGTAATTCCTCCAGGCACTACACACAGCTTGTGGGCATACATAAGGATCTCCAGCTCCCTTTTTCTCCTTTCCTTACTTATGACTCCACTTGGGGAAGCAACTCCTTCCCAATCTGGAATGAGCACTCCATCATTGCTGCTTCAAACGTGTCTCACATCTGACTTTCAGTGAATCATCTGACTTTCAGTGAACATTATATAAATTTAAATGGAGAAATCTACTTTTGCGTGATATGTTATTTCACACGGGCTGTAAACAGCACGGTGTTCATCTTTTTTCAACTTGTTGCAAATGTCTATTAAATTAGGACTATTCTCATGATGGTTTCTTTCTTGGCTGGTCCCATTTTGCAAAATCATTTGAGCAGTCCTATAATGTGTTTGAGATAATCAGGATTATACCACACTGTAAACTAACATTTCCACCACTGCTAAAGATTTGTGTGCAGTGTGATGAGGGGTGACAGACATGAAATGAAATGCTGCATGATGATATATGAATTAAATCAGCCTGAACAACTTCAGACTGAGCGTGGTTGTACATCAAGCCGGAGTTAAAGGACCTCAAGTAGGAGGTTTATATATTTTAATCAGTTTACACCACTTAATTATAATTTACATAACATTTGGACTATTATCTAAAATCTGTGAAGTGTGTCAGATGTTTTTCTACAGTTTCCAACCCCTTGAGGCTTTCAATCCCTAACATGCATTTGCATACAACAAGAAAATCAACTCAATTTCGAAAGCTTGAAGTAGAAAATCTATCACGGTAAATGCTTACCATTTATAAGTTACGCTTTCATTTTGTTTCCAAAAGACAGATGTTTAAAATCCTCTTTTGCTGATGAATCGGATGATAACAAAAAGCAGAAATAGGTTCTAAGACTTTATCTTAATTAGTAAGTGTTTTAGTTAGCAATCTATTTTAAAATCACTATAGCTACAGTACAACTATATATACACAGCAGGGATGCACACTGTTTTATTAAGTCAAGCAGCTAGTCATGCAGTCTGACTTTGCAAGGGTTGGGTTGTTCTAAAGAGCTCAATGAAATCCAGTATGGTACGTTAATTGAATGGAACTGCTGCAACAAGTCATTGTTTTTGTTTTTTAATTCTTCATTAATAAATGCACCCAAATGCAACTGGTTAATCCCATCCATGAGTGCACTCAGCCTTGTGAATTGTAACAGCAGGTAGAATATCACAGAGCCTGCATCCCACACTGCTTCAGTAATGCTGAGGTCCAGGCTTTGGGGAGGCCAATCCATGACTGCTAGTGATTCATTGTGTGTTTTTCTATGCAGGCATGCTTTTACTGCACTTGCATCACTGTCATCATGCTGAAGAAGTTGGTATTGCAAAGTGGATTACAATCAATGACACTTTCCTTGTGTGACACCTCTGCCTTTTCTCCCTGTTTCCCTTACTTCAGAATGTCTTCTTGACAGCCACCCTTCCACTGACACTATTTTTTTGAGTCTTCAGTGAACAGTAGATAGCAGTAGATCAGCTGAAGGGTCAGATGTATTTCTCGTGTCAGGTCTTTGCTTAAGGACATGAATTTCAGATACAGTTTATCTACTATAGATAGTTTTTCATCCAGTTCCCTGAAAATTGTAAAGACATACTGCACACCATGCTGAGATGTACCAAGTCAATACTATTTTATGCCTGTCAAATGATTTTGTTTGTTGCATTTTTCATTGATTCAACTAAAGAAATGGGGAAATGAATCAAGACACAATTCATCCTGTCAAAGAAAAGAACCCCAACCCCTCGCAAAAAACAAAATAAGAAACTATTCCTCTGAAAATGGTCAGTTAAAGCATTGAAAAAGCAGCCATAGTCCAAAGAAAACCTTTGGAAGAGAAAGTCTCAAGAAAGTCTTGAGAAAAAATTATACAAAACCTTTTTTTGGTGTAAAAAAGAAACAAACAATAACAAAGGGCATCTTATGCTTCGGATCACATTTCAGTAGTGCATTTCTGTTAAATTCTCCACACTGTTGTGTTGCGCACATTGATTTTAAAGCAATTTCTGTATTTATGTATTTTTTCTGTCTAACATCACTACTTTTTGATTCATGCTCCTCTCTACTGGACATCTGCCTCCTGTCACTGCATCAATTCTTCCTCTCCATCTATTTTTGTGGGCTTGGAACATCATGTCATACACAGTATTACAGCTACATTACAGCCTGATTGACCATTTTTTATCCTGCTGCGATCAAATTAATCTGGACGGGTCTGAAACAATGAATGATAATATAACAATCTGGGAGCTGGCCACTTGTTCCAAAAATCAATTGATATTTGGCCAGAGCTAATGCCTGCACAGACTATCCAGTGTGGTGTGACAGGGCACTTGGAAGTTAACAGGCTATTGGAGGCAGCTCTGCAGGAGCTGTTATTTGAACTATTTTACAGAGAAAATGTTTTCCAATTTTAAGATTGGAGTTATTTGTGTTTTAGTGAAGGTTTTATTGACATTATATTTTATAACTTGCTGCAGTTGGATTTAACTGTTCCTCAGTGAATCTTCAGGGCTATTTTTTTTAACTTTGTGTTTAATCCCATTCTAGCAAGATATCCTGTGCATGAGCTGCTCAGCAGATGCATGCACACTAGCACATAGCAAATAACTGGCACCGATAATCACAAGATCCCTCACTGCTGTGTGATGGATAACAATCAGTACTGCAGCACACGCATACACTTCTGTTCGTTTTATTGTGATGCAATTTAAAAGCACAATTTGTTTGATCAAACTGTATTAAAAAAGGAACCTGAGACCAGGTCACGAGGAAGAATCCTTTCTTGATGGCAAAAGTGTTTTTAAGATAACTTTTCAGGCTTTTTATCATCAGGCATCAATCGAGCAAAAAATGTGCATGCAATGCTGAAATGAGAATTAGATAGATTACAAAATAATTATTTTTGATTTTGTTGTAGTCCCTATCAATATAGCCATTGTGTTTCTATGGGTTGTATAAACATGAAGTGAGGAGTCACACAAAACAGTGTATATGAGGGCAACAAGCACAAATTCCCTGCAGCTTTCTAAAAAAACTCACTTTTTACTGGAATCATTGATCACTGATGGCCAAGCTTCGCTGTTCCCCCCCCTGTGTCTCGCTCAGAAATTAAGTATTGCTGGATTCTTTAGTTCAAGTCAAAATCAATTTCTGCGTTATTGGATTGCATGGAAAAAAAAAAACTGACGATAGCCCACAGTGTTGATTGTGGTCTGTGAATGATATACAAGCCAAACTTCATTAAAGGAGTCACATAGATTTTCTTAATGCTGGAAAGTCTGTTAAAGCAGAATGAGAGGTCATATCTCAGCAATGCTCTGAGGTCATAAACACAACTTTTGTGCATGGACTGAAATGGCCAATCTCACAATGAAGGTTATCTTCTTGTGTGCTTTCATTCCAGGGAGTTATCTATATTTAGATAACTCCCTGGAAGTCCTGTTATGACCACTTGCCCTTTGTAATTTCTCCACTGACCTCCAGTCTACTCAGCACTTTTAGCCCCCTGCAACTTCCAGTCCCTGAAAATAAAAGTCAAGTTTAAGAATCCCAGTTCCTGTATAATGAAGAAACTTGGTGATCACTGTCTGAAAGGTGCTTCAGGGTGAGCTAAGTAGTTATACTAACAAAGAATACTACTTTAAAAACAGTAAAACAAAGAAAAGAAAAAATGAGGTACTCAGCGATTAATGCATTTGTTTTGTATCAGTTATGAAATCTCTCTTCTCAGCATGCTAAAGAAAAAGCTTTCATATTGATACTGATTGAGTCTATTTTGCCCTAAAACGCTGGAAATCCCAAACCAAACTCAGAACACGAACATGGTTTGCTATGCGTGAAAATAAAGTGCGAGCCTAAAATCTTTCACCCAGGCCTAGAAGTAACAAGTTAACGCCTGCGTCATGTTAGCTTTACCTCAGGCTACCTGCCTCCTCAGATGATAAGCAGTGACTTGTGCTGAGTTATACACATGCTTACAATTATGATTTTTGGATCAACAATTTATTCATGCACCGTGACTCACATCGCTTCGGGGGAAATAAGATCATTTTGTGCCGCACGTTACCGACTCATTATTTATTCTGAGCGCTCTCACAGGTCAAAGTTATTTACAGGTCACAGAAAATGAAACGTATCAAGCAACTGTTTTTGAGCATGACTGTAAATTTAACAGTTGCTGTTTCCACAACATGTGATGGAAGTATTAGGTAATTTTTTTATCACTTGTATATTCAAATGTTTTTGGATTTCTTTACCAAATTATTTTGCAAATTTAGAAAAAGGAGATGTTTCCTCATTCGATAGTTTTGTAGATGAACAACTATTGTGGTGTAGCAGAACAACCACAAAGACACTTGATCTGTTGGCATACGCACGTGTATACATTTACTGTATTGCCAAAAGTATTCAGTCACCCATCAAAATCATGGAATTTAGGTGTTCTGATCACTTCGGTGGTCACAGGTGTATAAAAAAATCAAACACCTGGTGCTTCAAATATTTGTGAAAGAATGGGTCGCTCTCAGGAGCTCAGTGAGTTCCAGTGTGGTGCCTTGATAATATATCACCTGTGCAACAAGTCGGGTCACAAAATTTCCTCACTACAAAATCTTCCACAATCAACTGTTCATGCTATTATATCAAATAGGAAGTTATTGGGAATCATAGCAACTCAGCCACGTAAAATCACAGTCGGGTCAGTGGATTCTGCAGCTCATAGTGTGCAAAGGTTGCCAACTTCCTGCAGAGTCAATCGCTACAGACCTCCAACCTTCATGTGGCCTTTAGATTAGCTCAAGAACAGTCCATAGAAAGCTTCATGGATGGCTTTCCATGGCTGAGGATCTGCATCCATGCCTTACATCACCAAGTGCAATGCAAAGCATTGGATGCAGTCATGTAAAGCTGGACTGAATCACGCTTCTCCGTCTTACAATATAATGCGGATTGAGGTGGAGAGGAGATTATGGTGTGGGGTTGTTTTTCAGGAGTTGGACTCGGCCCCTTAGTGCCAGTGAAAGGAACTCTTAATGCTTTAAGATACCAGGGCATTTTGGACCATTTCATACTCCAGTTTGGGGGAGATCACTTCCTGTTCCAACATGACTGCGCACCACCGCACAAAACAAGGTCCATAAAGACACATATGAGAGAAATTGACTAGCCTGCACAGAGTCCTGACCTCACATCACCTTTGGGATGAATGACTGAAAGCCAGGCCTTCTTGCCCAAGATCAGTGTGTGACCTCACAAAACACTCTTCTGGAAGAATAGCCAAAAATTTCCACAAACACTCCTGAACCTTTTGGAAAGCCTTCCAGGAAGAGTTGAAGCTGTTATAGTTGCAAAGGGTGGCTGACATCATGTCACTCAAGGTCATATCCATGTGAAAGCAGGCAAGCATTTGCTTGTGCTAAGAAGTTGCCAGTGTGCCAGTATTATCATGGCGCAACAAAAAGTCACAAACTTCACAGCTGTGTAGCTCAAAATGAAGGCTGAGGATGAGCCTGAGCCCTGAGCAAAGGATACCCTAAGTGGGTGGCACGAAGATGCATTTTTAACAAATTTGCAACTCCTAATGTGAAGTGTCCATGTCTGTGTGTGTTCCAACAACTTAGTCGCTGCTGGGTGCTGCTGTGATCCCACTGCAAGATGGCCTCCAGTTTAGATTTTGAACATCTTTGCCAGTCACTACATCCTGGCTCTTAATGCAATGCTCAGCTGCCAAATGAAGTCAGTGAATGAAATGAGAAGTGCTGCTCGGTGTCAGTCAGGTGTTTGGCCGATCTGCCGCCGCTGAAGTTGCTGGAGTGACATCATCAAGCGTATGAGTCAGAAGACCTCAAATGCGAACGCTGGCTCTGAGACACACTGACAACCATTCGGCTGGACAGCTGGAGGTGGCTGTGTGACTCCGTCGTGGGGAATTGTCCATCTCACTGTGCCACACTTGGGCAGACTCTGACAGATAAATGACCAGACGTGATTAACAGCTTGTCATGGTAATTCTGGGGCATGTGGGCCACCGTGAGCGCCTCCGGGAGGACTCGCTGCACAGCGAGAGATTTTGGTCACCCGTAAAGTACATGAATGTGACGCTAGTCAGTTCCAGAGAATGAGTCCACATAACCATCTCAAATTCAACTAGCAGACAGACGGAGACAGATTGTTTTCATCCTGAACCAGAAACAAAAGCAGGCACTGCTGGGAAAGAGTCTGTGAAACCAGTTGATTCCCACCTTGTGTTCCCTCTGCATTTCACAGACTTCTTTTGGATCAGTGCATTTATCATATTTATGGGTTATTTTTTGTAGATCTAGATTTGATTAAACATTTCGCTATCCTTCAGGGTTTAAAATCATCATCATCTCACAGTGGTAGCAGTTAATGGACCGTGTGCCTACCAGCTTTTAGCTGTCTGGCAGCTTGTTGCATTTTATTTACCTTGCTGAGAATGTGTTAAAAATGATGGGCTGTATTTTTAAATGTGCAAAAACATAACGCAAGACTGAGATGGGTCAACCTGAGAAAGCGTCTTTAGATCAAGTATTCCCAAACTCGATCTGCTTAGAGGCGTTTTATAGCACCGTGAGTGATTTGTGAGTGTAAGGAAAGAGTGCAGCAGTGCATTCACCTGTTTACAGATACGATTAAAGAAAGTTTAACAGCTTGTCAAGCTGCACATTCAACCCAGCTCTGTCTCAGGTGTAAAAATGAAAATATTTTGGCATTTCCTCATTATTGTCACCACTGATATAGTGTCACGGTAAATCCCTTACTGAACTGTACCAGGAATGCTGAATTTCACACTGATTACTATACGCTAAAACATGACTTTAAGAACCTTTGCTAAATGGTGCTTCACAAATTTGCACCCAGTCATCTTTGAGACTTTCTACCAGCAAGATCTGGAACCTTTTTTTAATTCTAGGAGCTTCTTCCATGTCACACACATTGAGGTCTTAGAGCCAAAACACAGAAATAAAAAAAAGAAAGAAATGCAACACATGGGAGCACCCGCAGGTGGTCCACAGATCATCCCACTGTCACGATACACTAGTTTGGCCTCTAGTTTTTCTGTTTGTTCAAAACAGCAAACGAATGCTGTTGTTGTAGTTGGGGAAGAAATAACAGGGACTTAGTCACGCTGCAGAAAAAATACCTAAGGGGAATCCACTTCATCCAACAGACAGCTCAGCGTCTGTGTATTAAGAGATGAGGAGGATGAGCAAGTTTGATGGGCTTTCACAGTAAATTCCCCTAGGTCTCTTCCTTCAAAAATAACCAGTTCTGGACCAAAATATTTTTTACTGCATTCATTTTTGAAGATGTTACACTTTGGTGAGCCTTTACAGCATGTGGCAGAGAGTGATCAGCTACACTATACATCAGCACATACGTTATCCTCTAGTTAAGCAAAAGTATAGAAACATATACAAGTGTACAAACTAATCCAAAGCAACAAACAAAGAAAAACTTCCTGAATACCTGTTAATCAGGTTTTGTTTGTATGTTATTTCTGGAAACCTCTATGTCCAGCTCTTTGGACATGCCATAGGAAAAGGCTGCAACTGGAAACATCACAAATGATGTGAGCAGAATTGAAGGCAAAGTCACTGAGTATGAAATCAAGCCATTATTAAGGTTTTGGGACCTTGTGTCTGTGTCAGGCTTTCATAACAAAACAAACAAAAAAATAGGACCAACAGTCAAACATGGTGGTTGTTTTGTGATGGTCTGGGGCTGCTTTGATATTTCAGGATCTAGATGACCTACTGTCATTGATTGAACCATGAATTCTGCTCTTTACCAGAAAATCCTGAAGTAGAAGGTCTGGCCATTAATTCATACCATAAAGCTCAAGACACTTGTGACAATGATCCTAAACACACCAGCAAGTCCACCTCTGAATGGCTCAAATAACAAGAAATGAAATGAAAGTTCTGGAGTGGCCAAAGTCCAGACTCAAATTTCATTGAGAAGCTTTGAAATAAACAAAATGCTCAAAAACACTTCAGTGTGGCTAAATTAAAACAATCCAGCATAAAAGATCGAGTTGAACTTCTCCACAGTGATGTGAAAGACTGGCAGTGGCACACATGATTTAAAACCTTGATTTTATATTTACCTGGGCTATCTTTCATGTTTTGCTTCATGATCTGAAACATTCAAGAGTGTGAAATATCCAAAAACAAGAAATCAGGAAGGGGACAAATATTTTTTCATTCATCATTCATTCTGTGCAAATGAATGAGTAAGATCACAAAACCCCTGAAATGGAAACAAGCAGCGGAACCTGTTGAATCCATGAATGACGGTTTGATACATGCTCATACTGAAATGTTACTTTACTTTGTTGGATTTTTACTTTGATTAAAAACAAACATGAAAATTGGAATACCACCTTAGCAAACGTTGGACTGCTTTGCACTCCTGACAATTCATGTCAGGTGCTCTTGTTCTGGACAGCGAGCCAGCCAGCATCGTATCGAGCAAAAGAGGCAGGTTCATTCATCACTGGCTGGCGCAGTTCGCTCCGTAAATGATATATTGGCAGCTGACAGATGTGGGTCACTTTCAGCCAGAGTGATAATCGGCATCTGCGAATCCATGAGTCTGATGTTGGAGGACTGAAGTAAAGGCTCCAAAGGTGCTGAGGTCCTGCCAAAAGCAGTCAACTTGTACAGTATACTGACAGAGGAGAAATTGGCCCCTTCTTCCCTGAAGACGTTTGACATGACGCAGAGAGAAAGGCGACACACTGGTACGCCTATACATGAAACAGAGCCATGATTAGTTATTAGCAGCACCGGTGCTTTTCCTGCTATGATTAGTCAAAATATTTGCCATGAAAAATGCCTATTAGTAAATAATGGCAACTGTACACTGTAAAACAGGTTTCGTGGCACATATTTACAAAACCCAAACATAATTTATGACAGCGGCTCTCAAATATAGGCCACACTGAGTAGCAGGTTTGAAAAAAGGGCAGTGTGACAGGGTGAAAAATAAGGAGAGTAGTAAAACTTAACGAGCCTTTTTCACAAACATAAAAACATAAAGCGATGCGTTGACGTTTGGATGCCTGTCAAGATTTATTTCTTGGCATTTGATTTATTTTCAGCTGAGAATAACATTTTAAAAAGCAGGTGATTCATAACAATGAAAATATGACCATTTTCCATGTGTGTTTGCTGCCAAGAAGTATTACCAGATGTGATTATATGTTCAACTTATTCTTATTCTATCAAAATAAGGTTCAGTTTGACTGATTTACTAAAAATATTAACTGATTAAACGCTCCTAAAGACTCCTGAGACATTCCAACATTAAAACAACACAGCAGCTACTTTTCCTTTTCATAAGCTCAAACTGCTAATTTCCATGCAGTTTTAAAAGTTCTACATATGCCTGTTTGTATTGCAGCTACTCTTTGGTTAAATATAAAAAAATATCCACATTAATTACACACTGTGTCTGTAATCTTCCCGTAGCTTGCATATTTAATGGCTTCCTGGATGAAATGACATCAGCTCTGTGTGGGAAAACCAGGCAACTGTGAGCCCGCTCGAACGCAGACTCAAAGCCTATTAGTGACGTTACATTTTCCCCATTGACAAGTTTGGCTTTTGTTAACTGCGACTAATTCATCTCCTGCGCGCAAGCGAAAGACACGCAGAGAACACAACATATACAATGCAGGCACACCAGATTATCCCTCATTTCAACAGGATAACAACTGTCTCTTTATAATAACAACAAAGAAGCAAAGCCACCCCCCCTCCCTGGATGCCCTCACTGAAGGATGTGATGGATGCTGTTTTGCATGTAATATTGAATTCACATTCAGGCATGTTTTACTGTAACTTTGTTTGTCAGGTTGAATCTCGTGCAGATCACCTTTGCAAAACCATCAAAAATCCAATGACCCCGTTTCATCTTTAGCCGAGGCTCACTACCCGAGGTGCACTGCACAGTTTCCCTTGTATTTTCTCCATATAAGGTTATATTTCCAACCAAGATTAATGTTTGTGTGTTTCTGTTATCATAGCCTGTATGTTCTCTGAAATCGCAATTATGGTTTTAATAAAAGTACATTTTACAGGATCTCATATCCTCCTGAGATATGAGATTCGTAATATTGTGAATCTCTGTAATTCAACTAAATAAGCTTGATGTAGCAGTTTCCAAAGAACTTGTAATTCCCTGAGAATGAAAGTCCTTGTCATGTATACATTTTTTCCATTGCTTGTTTGAATGGGTCCTAGTATTACAGGATAGATGTATAATGGGTTTACAAGTAGGCTAAACATTTAAAAAAAATCAGGTAAACTATTATCCATGTATATTTAAAAAGATGAATAATTTTCACTTAATTTTTTTAATCATGTTTATGCTGCGGTCCTCTGCAAGTAGGGAGTTGCAGTGGGTGCTAGGCTCACTTAGTCCATGAGCGAAGAAAAATTGTGTTTTTTTTCTTCTATTTATCTCTAGCCTACTTTATAGCGGACCATTTAAGCCACTGTTTCGGTGTACTCATTGCTTCAAATAGTATAGACTTTTGAAGAAACCCTGCAGGACACAGTCCTCTGGACTTTAAATTTTGATAATGGCATCTAATGACGTTGCAGAAGCTCTTCTCTTCTTAGACAGCATTGATTTAATTGATTACACTGCTCTTTTACTGTCGGTGTGAAATGGCTCGAAGACTAACATTTCTGAACTACTTCTGTGGTCATTAAGTGAGTGGCTGGGATGGCTTATCAATACAAGCACAGGAAAAAACAAACTATTTGAGCCAACGGGTGCATTTAAGGTCTACTACACTCAATCAATCCAGGTCCAGAGAGAGCCAAATAATGTCGAGTGCTTACGTCTTACGTCTTCCAACAATTCTCATAAACTCAGAATTAACCCATTAAAAATCTTTAAAAGCAGGTCCTGGTGTGTGGAAACCACTACATTACAGGAATACAGTAATTGGACATTCAGCCTAAGCCTCATGTCTTGAATCGAATTAGACAAGCAACCTTCCAGACAGCTAACAGGAAGCCGGCTAAACAACAACAATAAGCTAATATAACGCCAGCTTATGCCAGCTAAAGCTAGCTTATGCCAGCTAAAGCTAGCTTTCAGTGTCATAACAATCACACTTTCTCTGTGAAAAAAGTTTGATTACATTCTCATATGAACGTTTATTCAGTTAGTGACATTCACTGATCTTAGATCCACTTCATAGAAGGTTTCACTAACACCAGCTAACTGCAGCTAACCTTTTGTACAAACACAGAAGTGCTTACCAACAGAACATTTCAGGCATATCCTCAGTAGCACACCTTAGTATGGCTGTCAATGGTTAGATGTGAGTTTCTCTAACTCACTCATATCCAGTGATGGGAATAACGGCATTACAAGTAACAGCGTTACTAACGGCGTTACTTTTTTCAGTAACGAGGAACCTAACTAATTACTATTCCTGTTGTTACAACGCCCTTACAGTTACTAACAAAAAACGCGGTCCGTTACTCCGTCTGCAGGTTTTACACGCTTACATACAATCGCAGTTACTGTCCCTCTATTTACAAAGGCAGAGGCCTTTATGTATAATAATATTCAACATTGATATCAATACATTTTTCAAAAAATGCCTCTCTGTGCAAAATAGGTTTAAAAACATACACAACTGTGGGATACTGTTTGTCTGTGATTAAAACCGGGGGAACAAATCGTGGCAGGATGAGCCTGACATTTTTTGTATCTCGCTGTAACTTTACTGTCAAATCAAATCAAATCACTTTTATTGTCACATCACATGTGCAGGTACATTGGTACAGCACATGTGAGTGAAATTCTTGTGTGCGAGCTTCAC
>NW_005187757.1:329238-346173 GCF_000239375.1 Pundamilia nyererei | reverse complement strand
AAATAGTTTCAAATGGTTATTTAGAAAAAATCAAGGTAAAAGGTAAATGGATGCAAATAACTTTGTTGTTTGCAAAACTTGTGCATAGGATTTTAAAATTGACAATTTATATTTGCATTTAAAGTTATGAAAAATGATTCATTAAACATGTTTGTGGTTGTTACAGTAAAAAATATAACTTTTTCTACTCTGATTTTATGTTTTTTCTCTGATTTTAGATCAATTGTGTTAATACAGTGTGTCAAAATGAAAACATGACTGTAAATTCAGACACGTGAGGTTGTGCTGAAAAGGATGATACCGAACAAGGCAAAGTAAATAGTTTTAAAGGTAAAATGTGGAGGGAAAATCAAAAGTAGTTAAAAATGGCCAATTATACCCTGGACCCCAGAGGGTTAAATGTTTTTTTTTTAAGTAACGCAATAGTTACTTTTCAAGTAATTAAGTACTTTTGGAATATTGTAACTCAGTTACTAACTCAGTTATTTTTTTGAAGAAGTAACTAGTAACTATAATTAATTACTTTTTCAAAGTAACTTGCCCAACACTGCTCATATCAGACTCCCTTCACAGAGTTTTGAAGCTTCGTCCAGAGTAATGAGACGTGGATGCACAATGACAGCTGAGGTGAACAGTAGCTACTGACACCCTCAGATAGCCAAAGACTCTAGGGCTGATCCAGTTGGGAGCCAGTTTGCTACAGTCAGTGGATTCACTACAGATGAACAGCAAGGTTTTTGAGGTGAATCGGAGTAAGAACGTAAAACATTGCAAAATATTTGGTTGACACATCCGTTTTTTAGTCTTGATTTATCGCTAAGTGTTGATATAATTCAGATATGTTAAAATACAGTGTGTTCAAAATCGCTTTTTGCAGAAACACAATAGCCGACCACGACTAGATTACAGTCTGAATGTATGTCTTTGATCTTTCTTGCCTTGAATTGGGAGGATAAAAAAAAAATAGAATTTAGTTTACTCAATCTACAAACTACTGAGATCTAGAGGTGACATTGTACACACTGTAGTTTAGTCTACTTCGTCTACTTTAGTCTACTTTGGGTAGAATGTAAACAGTGCTGACAATGCATTACCCTCTATTATATTATACTTGGCCTATTTACTATTCATATATTCATTTACTATCATTAAGATTACTCACTGTCTTGTAATAATACAATTTTTAGTTTTTCTAAGAAAGTCTTGTAATGGATTGAATTATTCCATTCCTTTTAAACACACCATGTATAATGCTCACAGTGATTTTTATACAACTCTCTGATGAAATGCCAGGAACTTAATTGTCAGCAGTCACCCCTCCATGTGAGAAAACAACAAAGCAAAGCATTATACAGTACATGGGTCCAGAACTCATTAGATGGTCCCTGCATAGAGCAGTACAGACATTAATTCTTCTGCAGAGCCAGTCTTGGGATCTGGACCAGCACACCACTGCTACATCCTGCCAGTCTGTCTCCTCTGATGATCAATAGTGGTGAACAGAAGGCAGCTGGAAGCTCGCTTCTAAAGACTTTTGTAGTGTGCCAACTTATTTTGGTTGGCAATCCTTGATTAGTGTTTAATCTCACTGGCCTTTGCTAAATTCTGCTTATCCTTGATGAAATAAACTGTCAGCTGACAAAAATCACCAGACTGAGCGACATAAATTAAAACATTTTGGATACTATTTAATGTTAAATTAAAGAAGAACTCACTACATTTAGAGCAGCTGCTATAACAAACCCCGTTTTGGGCATTGTCTATTAGAAGGCTGCATATTATACGCTTAGGGGCACATTATTTATGGTTGGTTAGAGTTGGATGTTAAAATACAGCAAGTTTGTTTCGCTAACAAGAACACACTGCGGGTTTGCTCACTACCAGTTAGTTGGCTGAGTGCGTGCTGGACAATTAAACTGTTAATTAAAATGCTTTTCATAACACCTGAAGAATAAAAACAAATTATTAGGCTGCAAAGTCATTTAACCCTTTAAAGTGTGTAATGTTGATTCTGCTTTACTTTGTCCTTTTTTATACTTTAGCCAGACAGTTTTCCTCTGCATGTTTTGTCCGATACCCTGAAGTACCTTAAACCGCTGAGCATCACAGCTTTTACAGAAAAAATATTTGGAAATGCAAATTAGTGACAGATGAGTCCAGGAAATGAGGTAGCAGTGGTTCTCCTGGCCACCTCCCTGTTCTCCACTTTGCTATCACTGTGTCGTCTGTGTTGCTGATGGTTTTTCCCCTGTGCTCAGATTCATAAAAGATGAGATGAAATGCAGCTTTATTGATCCCAGTAGGGAAATTCTGTCACTGCAGCCGCAACAAAATGGGCTTCAGCAGGGGAAAAGGAAACAATACAAGAGCAAATAAAAAAATATGCATGTAAAAAGACATGCTAAACTACTGCAGAGTTAAAAAACATGTTCAATAATTTTGATGGACTCATGGGAGAAACATAGTTTTAGATTTAGAGAGAACTGATAGAAAATGAAAGAAAGAGATGATAAGACTGTGACTGTGCAACAAGAGCATTGCCAAAGAACCTGTGAATGCCTGCATTTGTTTACGTGCATCATTTAAAGCTTCCAGCCAGCAGGGACCTATGTATCGGTGTTTGGTTAAGTCTAGACGGGGAGGGACACGATCGCTGTAGGCGTACAGCATGCTCCAGCTCACGCTCTCTGCTTTTTGCCTGTCTCCTGCTTTCTTTGTTTCAGAACCTCTCCCCCTCTGTCTCTTTCTTTCTCTGCGTTTAACCGCGTACTGTCTAAATGAGGGGGAACAGAAGCTGCAGAAGTCGGAGACAGGGCGAGTTCAAGAGCCGGAGAGAGCAGCAGACGCGCCAGCTGCCAATCACAGCTGTCAATCAGTGGCCTCATGACACACATCAAAGACTTCTGTAAGCCTTCAGATCTTATTAAGGGAGAACTTATTTCTAAAATGACCACCAGTACACTTGAAAGAGGGGTTCAGTTTAGTAAATATAGCCACAATAACTTGTGTGACCTAGTGTTCCTGAAGAACCGAGCCATCATCGACCACGGGGGTTTATTTTTATCACTTACACATGGGCTGGAGTTTCCAGGAGTTGCTGTCTGGCCCTTCACAGCTCCTGAGCTGGTAGACTTGGACACCATGGGGAAGAAAGCATCACAAGAAAAGAGTTTGTTTCAGCCAGATTTATTCTCTGGTGGTCAGACTAACATGTGACCAGTGGAGAATTGTGCATTTCTGGCAGGGCTTTTAAGGAGAACCTGTTGTTCACATGTTTAATACACTTTGGGATTAAAGTGTGACTGATGAAGGATTGTTGAGGCTAATGCTAGTATTAATAATTTGTATTAATCACATCTAGGGTCGCAGGTTAGAGTTTAATTTTTTTCTGGGGCTAAGCTGAAAGATGCTTTGTATTACTTGTTTTTTAACAATGTCATTGTGGTTGAGTGTTCAGTTAAGGGGGATATTATATCCAAATATTCTCATTTTTTTTCCTTCTTATCTTGCAGGGAAACCACTCAGCATTCATACGTTTCCCCGTCACCCTCTCATCTCCCCCGAGCAGCACCTTCTGCTTTAATAATTCACAACACAGTCGATCATTTATAAACATTAAAATTTCACTACCTCTAACTTTGGACCAGGATGTTATTGAAAGTCATCGTAAAGCAAAGAATAAAAAAGTACACACAGGTACAAAAAATAATTACTATTGATGTGTGTTTGACAGCATTGAGGGTGTCCATACAAATATGCTCACACAGGGTTTCTAGAAAGAACTCGTGAAGTCAGTATTTGCATTTTTAGATTAATAAATGGGTAAATACATAATGAATTATTCACCCCAATAAGTATATTCCTACAAATTTACTGGGGTTTGGATCAGTGGGGTTTACGGTGGCCCTAAGAGGCCAAATGGACTGCAACTTAAGAAAACACCAGCAATAAGAAAAACGCTGGAAAAGCACACAAAACACAACGGAAATACAAAAAACGAAAACAGAAAAAAAAAACAGATTTCCAAAAGCACTAGGGAAGTGTTTCTGGGGAAACAATAACCTGACGGACCAGTTGCAGGAACCCAAAACACTGTAGGCGTGTTTTATCATGATTCATATAATACTGATGACAGATTTTTAGGCTAATAGTTAGGCTAACACACTTACCTCTCATCTTTTGTTTCCTCACAAAACCGATAGATCCTCCACTTCTTTTAAGTGTCTCCCAGCGCAATTCTTAGCATATTTTGGTTCCTGCAACTGGTCCGTCAGGTTATTGTCTCCCCAAAAACACTTCCCTTCTGTTTTTTCCTATTTCCGTTGTGTTTTGTGTGCTTTTGCAGCATTTTTCTTATTGCTAGTGTTTTCAGTCCGTTTGGCCTCTCAGGACCACCGTAGAGGTTACTGCGGAAGATGGCAAAACTCCCTCGAATGTATACATGACCTTACAAGTCATTTTAAAATTCTTTGTCTTTAGCTTTTGATATATGAGGATTTGTACATTTGACTTGTCATCAAGGGCTTGGCTATTTTCCCTTTATCCCCCAGCTCTACCACTTCCTATACAGAAGAGATCATTTGCTGCACTACTGAGTCCTTTGCAACCTTGTGCCCTCATTGTCCCTGTAACTGCTTCACAAAACAAACACAATGCAACACAATCTTTTATTTTGTTAATTTTTTGTTTGTCTGCCTTTATTTTCAGTTACAGTTCCTCCTCAGGGCAGAGGATAGCACTGTTACACAAGTTTTTCTCAATCTTCTGAGATAATTTACTTGGCAGGAGATATTGTGTTTTTGTTCCTTTCTCTTCAAAACACCCCATAAGTGTTCTGCTGGTTTCAAGTCAAGTTTGCCTCTGGCCATGTCATGGTTTTTTATTTTTCCTTAGAAATTCTTGGTCGATTTAGCAGCCTGCTTGAAAATGTTATGATTTAGAAATTTTCCTCCTCTGCCAAACCAGGAGACTTGGGGCTTGGCAGTTGATATGTTGGCGTATCCACAAGCACCCATATACAGGCCTGAATCATCAATTATGATATTGATTATAAAACTTTATTTACAGAAACCCGTTTTCAGATGTAATTGGACAAACTAGCACAAATTTAAATATAAGGTTTGTTTATAATATTTAGATCCTTCGCAGACAGTGATTTCCTGAAGTCTAGAAGCCATGGACATCACCAGATGCTGCGTTTCCTCCCTTGAGATGCTTTGTTAGGTCAGTTGTTACTTACTTGCTCGTCTCCCTGCTTTCAGTACTTGAAAAGCATGCTCTGTCAGGTTGAACTCAGGTTGAAAAGTATCCCATTTCTTTTTTCCTTGAGAAACTCTTGGTTTGCTTTTGCTGTTTGCTTTGGGTAATTTTCTCTGTCCAATCAGTTTCTTCAGTGTTTGGCTGAATCTGAGCAGAGAGTATAGCCCTGTATACTTCAAAATTCATCCTGCTGCTTCTATATATGTCCGTGCCATAACATTACCTCCACTGTTTGACAGACAATGTGGTACACCGTTTCTCTCTTTCTCTACCAATCAGTCTGGTACATTTATTCTTGTTTTATCCACCCAAACATGTTTTTTGTTTGTATTCCAGTACTAGGCATGTTCACCTTTGTCTTCTTGAGTGTAGCCAGTGGTTTCTACCTTATTTTCAAACCTCTGTATTTCCTTTCAGGAAGGCACCAGATGATTGTTGACCTGAACAATGATGGCCTACCTCTTTGAGACTGCTCTTGGCTTGGTTAGATGTAGTGAAATGGTTTTATTAATCCAGAAAATAACTCTGTGATCATCAGCTTTAGTTGTCTTCACTGCTCTTTCAGTCCTTTTGACGTTGCTTTGCTGTCCAGTAAATTAATTCTTCTTAAGAATGAACCAAATTATTGTTTTGGCCACTCTTGAAGTATTTACCTTTGCAATGATAGTTTTATTTTGGTTTTAAACCTATTGATGGCTTCCTTCATTAACATCTCTTTGGACCTCTGGACAGCTCCAGTGAGTTTGCAATGTTAAAAAGAAACTGCAATTCTTTTATTGTCTTAACTAAAGATGGAATAACAGAACAGGCCTCACCGGAACATGAAACTGTCTATCAGTCAGTTATCTCATTTTGTTTTAACTTCTCAGATGCATAAAAATGTGATTTTTAAAGAGTTCATGTAACATTTATGGAAAATCTCTTGAATTAAATTTGAAAGGTTTTCACTTCAATCACATCTGGATTGTTTGATTTAAAGCCACCGTGGTGGTGTAAAGAGGGAAAACTACAAGAAATGTGTCATTGTCCAAAACCGTTTATCTCAGTCTCATCTCTCCATACAATTTTCTCTCCATATTTATCAGGCTTCTTTTCATCTCCAGCAAAGTTTATTCCTGCATTTCTGTCCCGAAGAGCAATTAACGGTTTAATTTTATACAACGCCCTTCACAGTGTCTGAACTGTCACAGAAACTCAGATCATCACGATAACCCCTGTGCCAAGTCTGAAGCCCTTGTCCATTTGAGGACAGACACTGCAGCTCTGATTAATAGGCGCTATGGCATGCTCTATACCTCCTGATCACTGCTGTTTTCGCTGACTTTTAGCAGCTCCGTGATCTTCCCATATCCAATTCCATCTTTATGAACTCTTAAAACCTGCTTTTTTTCCCACAATTCCTTTGATATTTTCTCCTATTTGTAGCCAGATTATACGCAGTTCTTTTGTTCAAAGTTTCAAATTCATTTGATAGCAGTTTTGCTGCATTTAAGCCATTTTATATCCACAGATGCACGCAGTTATATTTCAGTAATCAAAGGTTTTCAAAATTGGTACATTGATCACAGGTGTATTTTCTTTTTTGGGGTCTTCCTAAAATAGTTAGGGTTTTTTCTTGTTCATAAAAGGAAAACCTCTATTTGTGAACTTATTAAAGGTAATACAATATTAAATCGTCTGAAAAACGTGATGTCCATAAAGGGGTGTAATCACATACTTCTGTTAGGTACTTTATCGAGTCACTTAGCCATAACTTCTGTTTGTCTTTGTGTCTTTGCTAAGATTTTTTGAGTGAGTTGTATTGTTCCTTTATGAAACAGAGTTTTCTTTACAATTAATAGATGAATGTTAATAGTTAAGCACTTTGCATGATGCTAAATACTATCCGGTCTTTAAGTCTGATGTCATTAGCTGTTTCTGGTTCCAAACTCTGCTTCAGCTCCCAAAGTCAAACGAACACAGTGGCATCACTGAGAGTTAAAAACGGTCTAAATTCTTTCATCTTTAATAAGTTGAACATCCAGGCATCCATGAAAACAGAATTTATGAAATTTAACTGAGTTAAAGTTAGCAGACGGTTAGCTCGCTAGTTTCCACCTAAACATAATATACCATGTTCTGACTGAGATTTGTGGAAAAAATTTTAGACAGGAAAGTAAGCAGCAGTGACGTTTGTGGGGTTACTAAAGTTGGGCTAGCTGGTATATAATGATGTGCTACGTAGTGGCTAGCTACACAGCTAGCATAATATAAACACATTAGCACAGTGAAGCTGGAGGATGAACGTTAACTTTTTTCCACTTGATGAAAGCTAACGTGTGGTTTCCCGATTGTTAGGGACAAATACAGTCACATGGCAGGATGCTGTAAAAGGACCAAACTTCAGTCGGGAAAACAACTGAGATAATCGATTCGCAATAGAGGCTAGTCATTAATATACTGCTGCATGGGCTGGGCTGTAGTTACATCGTAAGGTTTTAAAAACTGAGCTTTAAAATGATTAGTGGTAATAAAAAACACATCAAAACGGTAGTGATCACCACCTTGTTTTAGGGGCTTGTTCAGATTAAACAGAACAAAATACAAAGCATTAAAACATGTCAAAAATGCAACAGCTTTAATAAACGCAGAGAAGTTGGACCCGGAAACAGAGTTCATACGTCATCAATTAAAAACCGGATAGCTGATGTTTATGAGTTATCCTGGTAGTTGCAATGCATTTAGAGTAAAGGCCTGTAAATATTTTACTGTAGTAAGGTCATTGTTACCACTTGAAGATAGTTGGACTGGATTTCAGCTAGTGAAGATAGGACACTAACTGTGGATTCACAATGTGAAACTGATGGTTTTCATTTTCACATTTTCATTCATTCTAGTGTCTACATGAGTAAATAAATCAAAAGGCAACATTGTGTCCGAAAGTGCATCTGTGGAAGTCAGAGGTCATGAGTCTCGTGTATCCAACCATGTGGTGAAAGATATCTCAGGGAGAAGGTTTTTACATCACATATCATTAAACGTTAATTAGTAAAGTGGGCTTCAGGGACCTTGCTTCCCATCTGGCTGTCTCTCACATACCTTGTCCTTCACATTTCGTTGAGAAGACGAAAGTAGGAATGGCTCCCACATCAGGGCAGGACTGCAAGTGTATTAATAATGCAATTTGTGTTAACGACAGAACATCTGCCCCAGGTTGCTGTATGGTTAGCCACAGGTGCACCAGCTGTCTTTTACCATTTATCCTCCTAATCTCTTCAGCTGACGTCAGAGTTTAAATCGCGAGAAGGAAGCATCATGTTCTTTTTATTAAAGTTAATTAAATGGGACATTTTATTTTCTTGTTTAAATCAAAGACAAAACTTTTCTTTCTCCACCAGTTTCTTCATTTACTCCCTTCAGAAAAACTGGTTTTACACCAGTTTGATTCCCAGATATAAAAGTACAAGGCATGAAAAATAAGATATAAATGGAAAAAAAATCAAATACATGCAGCAAAAAGCTCCAAGGAACACAAAATTATTAATATTAACGACATTTATTATGAATATTAAATACTAACTAATGTAGAAGAGCTTTCCTCCCAAACTCCTCTACAATTTGGGAAGAAGATAATGGAGGGTATAAGGATTTTTTAGATCACACAAGCAAACACACATACATATGAGTGTGGGGATCCTGTGATAAAAGGCTGAAACACCCACTATAAGCTCGGTGGGTGACATCACTAAATGGCCATCATCATCAAAAAAGCAATCCTCCAATTCCACCTATTACAGTAAGTGCTATTAAGCAAACACAGTGCGTAAAATCACTCTCCTGCTTACAGAACCCAAGTTTACTTTCTTGAAATTGTTGTTTTTGCTCAAACATCAGTCCACATTCAAACCTATACTTCTATAAGGACATAAGGCAAATGATTGCTGAAGGCAGGAGGCTAGAACCAGCTTCTTTGCTGGTATTAGCGTTGTTTTTTAAATGCATAAATGACCATTGGGTCTTTTCAGTAGATGTATTCTAAAGCAGCGGTCCCCAACCTCCGGGTCGTGAGAATTGAGGCTCAGGTGTTAAATTTATGTTTTTCATCTGTATTTTTGTTTTGATTGTTTTTATCAGTTTCCCTGGGTCTTTTTACCATGTGTTATGAATACATCTTCTTTTTTTTGGTACCGGTACTTGTTTTATTTTGTTGAATTTATCCGCAACACCTTAAAGGCCGGCCCTTGAAATATTGTTGGACATAAACCGGTCCGTGGCGCAAAAAAGGTTGGGGACCGCTGTTCCAAAGTAACTGGCTAGTTCGACATTGGTCATCTGTCTCAGGTGCTGAAAGTGCTATGTTCCAATTGCAAATCCCACCTATAAACCATCACTGAAATGCATAAACAAACGTTACAATTCCTGTTAAAGCATGGAGGGTATATGTTGGCTACTTACCCAGCGTGTCAGTGGATCCCTGCAATTCAAAGAGAAAGCAGAATATGAGTCAATGTCAGGATACAAACACCAGCTGTGTTGAGAACTGTGTCTTAGGGATGAATTAAAGAAAGCAAAACTCTTATTCTGTCTAAAAATGGAACTTCTATCTCAGTGTACTTTAAGCGATTCTCCTGTTAAAGTTTCCTTTGCAGCGTGAAGAACAGGCTCTTCTCGCTTCGCTTTGCTGCGTCTCTCCTCCGTTAGTGTTGCTTCATCAGCGGAGACACTGTTCTCTCCACCTAGTGCACACTGGGCCTACAACCAGCACAGTGTCTCATCATGTTGAGCAAAATGGACACAGGAGTATCTAAAGGCTTATCACTTGCATTGTATTACCCAGAATTCCTTTTGCCTATGTTATGTTCATCTCTCTTGCTCCTGATCCACATTTGGCATGGCTGGATGGTCATTTTGCCAGAGGAGAATTGGAAGAGATTGTGTGCAGCCCCTTCAGTATGCTCTCCCTCCGAGCCTCTGGATATTTCAGCGGAGCAGGGAAGCAGCTAGGCAACAGTCTATGAGAGAGGTAATTGGTTCCTGGTGATGAGACGAATTGACATTCATTTGGCCACAGTGCTGTTTTTATTTCCCCGTCTGCGCCCTCCGACGAACGCAGAAGCCAAATCGGGCCAGCGTTGAAGCTGAAATGCCTCGGCTATTTCTCGAATAAATATCAGCATGTGTTTTAAATGGAAGTCAAAGTGAGACGGGATTGTCCATCCAGAGTGAAGGAGAGTGGCTTCTCCTCACACACACTTTGATGGGTATCTCTTACCATCGTGCTTGAGCGCATCCGAGCATTCCTTGCCTCCAGACGCAGCGAAGAGAAAAGAACACATCCTCCAGAACTGACAGGGTTTATTCTTTTTACTGTCAGAGCTATTTGTAAAACAACTATTCTTTGGTGGCAATTCTTTAAATATTAAAAAGTGAGGTTCTAGTTCCTTACTTTTTTATTTTTTTCGAAGCTGGAAATCTCTGCCAGAAGCTTTTACTCTGTGAAAAATCAAACGCAGGTAACACCAAAATAGACTGACAGCTTCTCTGGGGTTTATGGATGCGGATATTCATGCGGTGAGGGGGCTGCAGGGTGGAGGGGTGGATGGGGAGGAGTAACAAACATTTCAAACATCACCTTCACGGCGTGGCATAGTGGCCCCGCCGTGCACGCTCCCCGTCAAGCGCAGCCGCCGTCGCACCGTGCTGCACGTTTGCGGCTCTATCGCAAAAATTCATTAACAAAGCGGAGCCGAGACGAAACAGGCGCCTTTTTTTTCTGCCTCATCGGTAAGATTCAAACTGAGCGTGAGTTACGTAAGCGCTGCTAAATTTATCAATGCTCATTTTATGCAAAGCCTGAGCTCCCAGGCGCAGACTGTGTGATGTTCAGAATGGGAGAAAGGCTTTTGTTTCCCCTGCAAGCCATCTGATTTCTATTTCCGTGTCTGAAAAACAAGATTTTAAAAAGGTCATGCTAATTTTAGCCGTGTTTTCGTGAAGGAGAAGGGAGATGCTTTTCTTTTTCGTTCAAACGCAAGAGACAATCAAAGCAGACTTCAGTCAGATTACAGCTGAGGTTACAGCGCAGAGGATTACAGTCTCGGGTGAATGGCAGGCACATGCTACTTCTCCATATGCTGCTTTCTTCTGTCACTCTCGCTCCTCTTCAGTGTGTGAGAAAGAGACGGAGAGGAGGACTGACAGTGTGTTTTTCCGGGGTGTACCTCAGTGGAAAGAGTGTGCAGGAGTCTCTCAGTGTCTGTTTCATTCACAGTGAAGTCTAAAACTGAAGTGGTGATTTCCAGATCTCACGCAGGATCTTTGTACTTGAACAAGGCGGCTTTCGTGCTTTTTGAAACTCTGTCTGCCTCCTTCGTACACGCTTCTGACGACCTCCACTGGAAGCATTAACTCATTAAGCTGTATGCTTAACCCCTGCACTTTAATCCTCATCCTGACCTAAATTTAATCCTATTTCTGCCAGTTGGCAGGTTATTTTCCTTTTTTCTCCCCACTGCTTCAAACCTTTTTTTTTTATGTTCGTAAGTCTTCCATCATTTAAATCCACTTATCATGCTCAATACACTGCACACAGGAAGTCTTTCACAGGAGTAAAGTGGAGCTCAACTTGTGATGGCAGTGAAGCCACTGGCATTTTGATCTGTGACATCTTTAAACTCTTTTAATAACACAGTAAATGGTAAATGGCCTGTATGTGTATAGCGCTTTACTTAGTCCCTATGGACCCCGAAGCACTTTACACTACATTCAGTCATCCACCCATTCACACACACATTCACACACTGGCGAGCTACATTGTAGCCACAGCCACCCTGGGGCGCACTGACAGAGGGGACACTGGCGCCACCGGGCCCTCTGACCACCACCAGTAGGCAACGGGTGAAGTGTCTTGCCCAAGGACACAACGACCGAGACTGTCGGAGCTGGGGCTCGAACAGGCAACCTTCCAATTACAAGACGAACTGCCACGATCCCCCGATAAGTACTAAGTAAGTACTAACACTTCATTTTCATGTCAAAACACTCACTGTCCCCTTTTACAGAAAAGTTAAAAACAATAAGAATAAACAAAAATGCCCATCAAGTCAATAAAACAAATTTGCAATATGTAAAGTCAGAGGATTTATGTGACGGTGGAACACGGTCAGGAAATGAAAATGTTTTGGAAATGGAGAGAGACTCAGTGGCATGAATGTTTGGCTCTAGACCCCATGGTAGTGAAACGGGACGGGGGGGGGGAGAGATGGAGAGAAGATGGAGACCTGAGAGTACGAGTGGGTGCGTTGACATGCAGCAGTTCACAAAGGTATTTAGCTAGAAGCCAGTGGAGCTGGTGAAGGTCAGGTGTGGAGGGATGTGAGCATCAGAGTTCTGGACCAACTAAAGTTTATGTATGAAAAGCATCAAATGCTCTGGGGTCTTTTGTTTTTACCTCTTCAATCTACAAACATCATCACTGCATCTTACACTGTCAGCAACGCCAGTACTCAAAACTGGAACCTTCATATGATGCTACTACTCAGCCACTGTCCTATCATTTACTTCACCTATTTTAAAATGTTATTTTATATATTCATTTATATATGTTTTATTAAAAACCCCAAATAAAACATTAAGGGTAACAGACATGCAAGGAAAATAAATGCATTCATATACCTTGATCAAGAAGTATTAGCGCATCTTGTGCAATTTGATTTTGAAATCTCACAGCAAAGAATAAATCTAAACCATTGAAACACGATGAAAGGACAAATAGTTTTATCTCTGGCATTAATAACATAAAATGACCTTTTACAGAAGGGTTTGACTTCAGTAAAGTTTATCAAGGACGGAATGATAAAACAGAATAAAATAGTCTTTATTCTGTCAGTATTTATAGATGACATGCAGTGCTCTATTACTCACTGAAGCCTGTATACATAGATTACATTCATACAGTTCTAACAAGCTTCAGTATGACCACCTTTATTCTTCAACACAGCTGGAACTCTGTTAGACAAGCTTTCATATCTTTTCTTTAAGTAGTAGGAATGGTTCATAGAATAGAATAGTTCAGGAATAGTTCTCTGGGCTTCTTGAAGGACAATCAATGCTCTTCTTTTGATGTTGGCTGCCTTTTGTTACAATTTCTGTCAACATGATCCCACACTGCTTCAAGGACTGGGCTCTGGGGAGGCCAATCCGTGATCCCAGTTTTCCACTGTGTGTTTTTCTATTGTATTAGGTTTTCCTGGATTTAATTTCCAGTTTCAGATGCTGTTCATCCACTGTATATAGAGTTTTTTTTAGGCCCACCACTTCTTTTATCCTCCACTTGTCTGGTTTTCTTTCTTTTTTTGAGGGCACACAGTAGACCATGCTGAGATACTCTAAGAGTTCAGCAGATAGCTCATGGAAATCATCCTGACACTGTAAAAATATAATCAAAGGCTGTTATATCTGGCATTCTTCTAACTTAAAACTGGGTACAAATTATATGGACTAATCTTGTCTCAAATGAATGAAGATGGATATGTTTATATCAGATTGCTAGTAGCAAAGTTTAACAAAAGATTGGAGATTTAAACTTGTTTCTTTAAGTTTTCTTAGACACAGGACAGATTTATGCCTTGAGTTAGTCGCCTTTTTATGATTGAATGATTCAGTCCAGGTACAACAATTGGACTGAAAATGAATTAAAAAGCAAAAGAAAAACTTAAAAAAAACAAGTGATGGGTGTGTAATAGTATGATGGAACCAATTCCACGAAGCTCCCGGCGTGAAGTTTTTGTGCTGATGTTAATGTCGCAGGAAGTTTTGGACCCCTGCAGGCAGGAGAGCATTGACAACCTTTATATACTATGCACCCCAGCACTCAGTGGCATTGTTCTGAATGTTTACATGATCTGCCACTTCATGGCTGAGTAGCTGTGCTTCCTAAACAATAACACCACTTAGAACTGATGGTAGAATACGACTGGTTGCAATGATGGCGTCCAATTACAGCACCATGCTCAAATTCAGTGAGCTCTTTAGACTGACCCATTCTTTCACAGAAGGTTGTATAGGCAGCCTGCATGGCTGGGATGCTGGATTTTATATACCTGTTGTAATGAGACTGAAAACACCCAATACCTTTATGCACATAGTCTACAGCTTTGACACACTAACAAATTTTTAATACTCCATAATAATCCATTTTCTTAGACGCTCAATGAATTCACAGGGGTGCTGGAGCCTGTCGCAGCTGTCACAGGGTGCAATGTGGGATACACCCTGGAGAGGTTTGCCATCCATCATGGGGAAGTCTGAATTCTAAGGAATCCAGATCCAACAGGTCTCAAGCAGCCAGTCCTTAGAACTGCCAAAGTCCTAAAGAATATTTTAAAATTCACTGTCAGTTGTTGAATGGCCTAAGAAAGATTTCTAGAGTTGAAATCAGAGTATGTAGTTTTAATGTTATATTTTTAGGTTACAGTGCCAGTGATGGCATTTTTGTACAAATATTTATAAATGTTACCACCAAACACCATAATCATACTTAACTCTTCAAGGCACTTGGGATTTGTCACAGTTCGATACCAACCCTTCAGTAAATGTTACTGTTGTTGACATTTTTTGTCCTCTCACCTTCGTGCATGGTTGCATTGAAATCCCACACAGCACAAAAGGAAACGCCTTCCTCACGCTCCCCTCAACAATTCAGTGAGTCACCTCCCGTTTATGAAGCCTGCATCGACCCTGATAGTACTACAGCTGAGTTTCACATATGAAACTGTCCCCGTTTCCCTTCGGCTCGGCTGATCTGTGCATTTCATATGATTCAGAGCATCACGGATCATTAAGCATTTGCAACACGATCAGCGTTCCCACGTTCAAAATGGAGGAGGGGAGCTGTTTAGCGAGGAGCCGCTGGATCCTGATCAAGCCTCTATGCTAGGGATATGTTTTCGCTACAGACCACACTGCCTGTTACCATGACAACAAACAGAAATTTCTCTTCTCTCACACACACATTTAACCCGAGTGCTTTTCAACACTGCAACCATCCTCCCCTCTCTTCCTCTCTCTCCCCCGGAGTTGCTACCCACTTCTCTGCTCCCAGCATCCCCAGAGTTTGGGGAATACACTTCAATTGATCTCCTGCAGACGAGCGGAGCGAGACCGGTCACGTGACTAATTCAGATGTCAGCGACATCACTGCCTCGTTTCTTCTCGCTTTTCAGGCACGATCGTTTTGGGCGCAAACTACAGCGGAGCCTTTGCAACCTGAAGCAGAATGAATTGAGCTAACAAACACGGTGAAGCGACGAGGCGCTTAGTGTCGACCCGGCTGTGCGACCGGGTCAGGCCCACTCAGGAGATCCGCCTGGCCTCCAGTGAAAAATACAGTCCCAGTTGCCTGTTTTGACCTCTTCCACCACATGAGTAGAGAAAACATTTTGTTGTTGTTGTCTCCACATAGAAATAGACTCTCCTCGGGCTTGGAGACAGCAGAGAGGATACTCTAACATGCTGTGAGAGGACAGTCCTACTGAGCACAGATCCCAGAGCAGCACTGGGCCTTTGACCTTTGACTTTCATAAACTTTTACATTTTAAAATGCTGGATAAAGAGAAGCCAGACAGTGTCCCCTTTATTTTAGCGCCTTGAGCTGTGAAACACGTTTGGATTGACTTTACACGTAAAGCAGATTAACCACACTGCTCCTGACAACCTGAACTGTGTTTTCCTCTCACTTTGTATGCCGAATGACGTGAAACCTAACAAGCTGCTTAAGCATCTCGACTTCAAAGCAGCTGTTGGGCTGTGAGATAAATCCAATGGAAATCGCTGATGGTTTGATGTGTGTTGGTTGAGTGGGGTTGCACCGCTCGCCTGTCTTCCACCTCTGTTTTTCCTCCCAAACTCCCTGAAAATTGGTTACACCGTAGTTAGTCAGGATGTCTGCATTTGTGGACTTTATATTGATCTATAGGCTCACGGACACATACATCTGTCTAGATCTTTCTGTATCTATTTCTTGTTCTTAGACTATTTGCCTCAAAAAATGTACCTCTGTCACGCACAACTAAATACAGAAACGCTGTAAAATGCAACATTTATCCCTGACAACATTGAACATTGTCATTGAATGCCAAATTTAATAAATTGAGAGTGAAAGGACTATGCCAGGGGAGTAAGTGCAAGGTCAATGCCACTGGATCTAAGTGCAGAAGCTGGTAAATGTTCCCCTGGGGAGGTCACTGGCCTGAGTCACGCTGTATTTGTCTGGCAGAAGGCCGACTGGCATTTTCTGGATGTAAAAGAACAGTTTGTCCATAGCAGCAAGAACAATTGTTGCTGACAACTTTTCCGTCCTCAGCTACGGTGACGGCAGCGGCGTTTGTAAAGGAGCAAGCAGGTACCATTTGGGTGATTGGGTTTCAGGGGCCACAAGCATGAGGCAGGCAGGTGGTATTGGGTTTCTGTGCTGAGGGGAAATTGTGAACGCCAAATTCGCTGGCATGATCATATGAGAGCAACCTTCTGCCATGTGCTGATATATTGTTCCCTGTCAGGTGTCGTCTTACGGCTCTGAGAGATGGGTTCTCCTGGAAGAGAGACGTGTCGAGCGTGAAGCCCAAACAGTGCTGTGCCACCACTCTGACTCTGCAAGCTGCGTTCAGGAGGCTTCTGCTGTGTAACACAAATATACTG
>NW_005187757.1:317714-328905 GCF_000239375.1 Pundamilia nyererei | reverse complement strand
ATAGATAGATAGATAGATAGATAGATAGATAGATAGATAGATAGATAGATAGATAGATAGATAGATAGATAGATAGATAGATAGATAGATTCAAAATGAATCAAAGTCCTGTTTGTTACTCTTTATAAACTTAGGCATACCTTAAAGACCTCACAGCACCACATTATCCAAAAGCTAACTTGTTGTTGCCAAAGTTTTAGAAGGTAGAATGGGAGCCTTTTTCATGTGGATCCAGCTCCCAGTTTTGACTCTGGTGATAGACACCCTCATTGAGTTCAAAATGAGGCTTTAAGCATTGATTTTCCTATCGAGCTTAAAGTTACCACTGAAGCTGGTGACCCTGAACCATCCCTTTATTTATCCTGCTCGGGCAGGTGGAGGTAGGGGTATCTCCCATGATGCACAGAGTATTTCTCCTCCGCTCTCATGGCTTTCACCTCCCGTGCATTTATATGCTGCTATAAATGAATCAAAGTTACGACATACAGTCGTAACTTTGAGTTTTCTCTCCCCCACAGTTTGTGCTTCGTCCTGTTTGTGGGCTCTCTTTGCTCTTCTTTTCTCTCATTTCTTTCCCCCCTCATCCCTTAGCCGGCTGTGGCAGATGGCTGCCCCTCACTGAGCCTCGTTCTGCTGGAGGTTTTCTCCCAGTTCAAGGGAGTTGTTTTTTTTTTCCTTTTCTCCCGACTGCTGCCAAGTACTTGCACAAAGTGGATTGATTGTTTTCTGTCTTTACCTTACACCTTGAGATAACTTCTATTGTGCTATGAGTGCTACGCAAATAAAATGAATGGAACCAACTGTATAACTGTGCAGCAGTGAGCTTCCTTTGCAAGCTCTTTGTTCAAGAAAGAAAAAGTGAGCAAACACAGTGGATAAAACATTCTGCATCACCGCTTCTTCAGTTTCACTCACAGCAAGGAGGCAGCCATCTGAACGAGTTGGTCTGGATGTTTGTTAGTTGCATTGTGTGTGTGTGTGTGTGTGTGTGTGTGTGTGTGTGTGTGTGTGTGTGCAGGCACCCTCCTGTAGACCTTGTCTCGTTTTTTCGGGAACAGCTGTAAAGGGTGAGCTACTATATATATCCTCGACACTGGTCTAATTTTCCTCTCTTTGAGCTGAACCCACAGTCATACATCCACCTTTCAGGGTCGCTGTCATCCACAACAAATGACAAACTCTCTTAGCTCCTCAAACATTTGTAGGGCATTAAAAAAATTCAAAATAATGTCAAGCATTTGTTAAATTTTCCCCTGACAGGCACTGGAAACGAATAGTTTCCATCCCAGCGCAACCACTGCGAGGAGGCCGAGCACGTACCCGCCCGCAGCACGTCCATCAGCAGATTGATGGATGAACTGGTGTTTGTCCAAGAGTCTAGTAATTGCACCACAACGGAGCCATTTGAAATATTTAAGCAGCGTTGAACACGAATGGCTCGGGCATCCAGTTTCAAAAGCAACCACCGTAAACGGCCACTGTGGGTGAAAATGTTCTGTCACTGTGATACCCGGCCCCTGCTGACAGAGCTGATTCTGACTGAGCCGCACGAGTGATGTGCGCACACATGTCCCAGCAGTTCAGCCAACAGCAAACAAAACACTGTGAGAAAACAGGCAGGGAGGGAGATGTGCTGATGTTAGCAGATTAGCCAAAGTAGGCGATTGCATGACAATGTGTAGTTAAAAAAAACAACAACAAAAGAACCCCCATAATGACAGGATAGTTTAAAGTTTGACGTAAATGGTTTCTGTTTCTAAGTGTTTAATATTCATGTCTTGCAGTGTTGTAATCTCGCTGCTTTTTGCTGCGGTGCTGAAGAAATGCTACTTAACCACAAAAAAATGAGCCCACTTCACTTCAGTCCATCTGGCTCACTTAGAATCACATATGGAGAGACAATGACATCCACAAAGCTCGAAAAAGTACCTGCACCATCCCTGTTGCTCGCGTACAAAGTCTTAAATGCATGTGTACCGATTACCTGATACGCACAGATCCCATTGCATGCCCACGTGGAGTTTAAGGACAAATTTCATGCTGCCAGCTTCCAGATCCACAAATGTGAGCTGCGTTCACGTGTAAAAGTGGAACACCTGGGCTTTAAAAGCAGGCATTTCGTCATATAATAGATAGAACAGCTCAACACCCCTCTACTAGGAAATACAGATTTAATCATTAAAAGCATTAAACTGTAGCCTGAAGGTTAATATATAGGTTAAATAAACTGTTATTACACCCATTCGTCATTAGGCTTAACATTAACATTAGCCTGCTATTATCAGAGAATGGTAATATTGTTATAATAATGCACTTCTTTTTCCAAAATACACAGAGATTAGTTAGCATATATTCCCTCCAGAGGATCGACAGTGATACACAATTATGCTGTTCTGTCACCTGTGCGCTGACGCACAGATGGCCCAGTTTTGTGCAAATCTTAGCACTTCTGGATTATATCGTACGCATTTGCTTTTGAGGCATATTTCTCTCCATAATCACACAGCATAAGAAAACTGTAGCTGTATCGCACATCCACCGCAGTCCTCAAATTCACTCAGCTGCTTGCGAGGACGCAAATGTCTGAGTCAGTTGGAACGGACATTAAATGGTCCTTAACCTGCCAGCTCCCTGGTACAAAGTCCTATAATGTCTGATTGAGCCCATAGAGCGGGTAATTGTCTGGGCATTAGGTGCTGCCTCCTGCATCCAAGCTGAATCAAAAGAAAAAGAAAGAAAAAGTATTGCACTCACAGACCATCTCCTGCTGTGTGAGAAAGGGCAAACACTCACAAGGCCCCAATCTGATTCTCTTCACACTGTCCTGGTTAAAGTACTTTTGAGGAAGATCAAGTCCATCACCATCCATGCCATCAGTTACAGGCTTGTACATCTGCTCTATGGGTGCACCAAAATGTATAGGATAGAAGACTGAAATACGCCTTGTTATATTTGTAAGTAATGAAGATTAAAGATTAGACTAGAGTAGCTATTCATACTGAGTATTTATAGAGGCAAGAAAACGCGTCAGCCTGCAAGCAAACACGCAGGATTTCTAAGATTACTGTAGACCCGCCTTCAGATGAGGTTTGTCTATGACAGCAAAATGATGAGCAACATACTTCTGTTTTCTGGATTTTTATTGAATATATTATATTTTTCTTTAATCAACATTGCACATATTCCATTTCAATCACATCTCATATTGCTGTCTACAAAATGTTATGAATGTAGAAAATCCAGAATTTGGAAGGCTTACCCCCAAAAAAACTAATCAAAAAAAAAAAAATCATAAATAAAACAAAGAAGAAAACAAAACAGGACAATTAAGGTCAGAAAGTGACAAGCTCCAAAGATACAGAGAGAGAGAGTGAAGGAGAAAGAGAGGCGCACCCTCAGGAAAGGAATACAAACATACCTTGGATTAGGATGCATATTTCTCAAAACAAAGCATCATGCAGAATAAAAGCAAGGCTGGCCAAAACTCACATGGATATTTCTCAACACCTGAACTGTAGAAATATTTTACATATTCATGAATAACTACTGCCAGTTTCTCTGCACTGATCAATGATGATTATCCCTCCTTTGTAAACTCAACCCCCTAAACAAAAAACAGAATCGCCATCATTGTCATCATCACACTGCAGCAGCAGAGCAGCAAGCATGTAGAAACACCTCTCGTGGCTGCACGTAGACGGCGTTTCCACTGCGAGTGAGGCGATCGTGAGAATCATCGAGACTAATAGTAGATATGCTGGATTGTGACCGCCGTTACTTGTAGCTGACCAATCTGCACCAGCTTGCATAGACGCCTGATTATCCTGGTTTTGAACCCCGTCTCTGTCCTGTCAAATTCTCTCCTGGAGTAATGATCAGAAACAACTGTCACGTCGGTTTCACAGGTTAAGAGTTTCTGACCTAATTGCAAAGTGCTAAATTAAAAATGTTGTGCATAAAGAATGCCCGTTTGCTTGAAAGTGATACTCACACATGCTCACTGTTTCTTGGCCTGTAAATGTGAAGGTTTGCTTTGGGGGGGAATTGTGCAGTGCCCCACATGCAGTCTGTTCATGACAAAATTATTGGCTACAGTAATTGGTCTGCATACTGTAGGTAAAAGGACACATACTAATTATCTTTCTGTGCTCGGCGCGTCCCGAAAAACAGCACGTTTCATCTTTATGACCGTCTGTGGGCTTTTAAATCATACTTTGGATGCGAGGATTACGGCAGGCCCAGAGAAGCTAACGCTCCGTAATTAACCAAAACATGCAAATAGACGAAACACAATTAAACGAAGCAATCATCTTCACCACATTCAGTGCGCACGTGCAACTGGACAGAACGTGCTGGGAATATAGACAACGGCCGAATAAAGAAGCGGGCGCTTTGCATCAGAGTGCGTTTTCTGCATTTGCAGCACATTTACTGCCGGACCTGTCGATGACGGCAATTTTCTCATTTTTGGTTTTGTCTAAATGTTGCAAACGTGTTGCGGAATTGGTGGAAACGTTTAGTTTGTTTGCTTGTGTTTTGTCTAATTTCACGCGTTCGAATGCGTTTTACTGAGACATGACACACAGAGCATTTATCACAGAGCGAGGGGGGGAATTACACAATGTTCCAAAAAAATTGTCTTGTTTTCCATTAGGGCTGCAACTATTTAGTCATTCGTCATTTGTTAACTGGTGCAATTTCCCTCAGAATCCAGAAGAACTCAGATTCTCAGTCTGACATTTTGGGATATGATAAAAGCATCATGGCCTGAATTTGGATAAGCTAGAACCTGTTTTCCATCAACAACCGAAGAGATAAGTCCACACTTAATAAAAAAAAGTCATATGTCTCGTACTTTGATGAAAGATGGTTGAGCCCTGTAATCTCTGTCTAGAGAAACGCAGCAAGGATATCACTGGTTTGTGGTAGAGTTACATGTATGACCAGTTATAAGTTGCTTCTGTATTAACTACTAAAAGTGCTTCCAATTCCAACGTAATACTCGTGGTCATGTGGTCATCCTCGCTGTAAACCCAGTAATCTGACCTTTGTGCTTACATTAGCTGTATTTCCAACAGACACAAACAAATTATGCAAAGCTTTTTTTGTTTTATTTGTCTCATATCTCAGACCGGTTTCTAAATATATGGATGCGGACAGGTAAACACTGCGTTCATTGAATTTGCAGCACGAAAACACTTCACAGCAAAAGCAAACTGCGTCACCGCTCAACAGTTCTGCAGCGCTCCTCACAGGGCACCTTGTTTATAAGGAGATTAAGACATAAAACGAGTTTCTGCTGTTATCTAATGCTGTGGATATTACAATAAACACTCGGGCTTTTATCCTCATAATAATGCAGCGCTTTTATTTATGTACAGTATGTGTCGGCGGGACGTAATATCCAAACCGAGCCGCATGGAAGCATCTGCAGTGCTTTCCGGGTGCAATGTGAAGATATCAGGCTCAGTCGGTTTGTCCTTTCAAGATATCTGGAGACAAAAAGAGGGTTTTAAATTTGAATCAAATTCAGTGTATGAAGAGTAAATTCAGTCTTAAAGGCAAAACTGACATTTTTGTTTCACTGAGCAGGGTCTTGGTTTTCGGGTTGGTTTTTAATAACTGTGATGCTCTGTGAAATGCTCTGTCATTGTGGAGCCCAAATGTACGAAGAAACTGAAACCTGGACTAAATTCAAAGGCTGGCTGAACATGAGGATGTAATTTCGACGGTTTTGGATCAACGCTGAAAAACCATAAGAAACTTTTTTCTCAGCTAAATCTGAACCGTCTTGTTTGTCTTGGCTTTAGAAACCAATCGGTGATTTCTTTCAGTGAGTAAATCCTTTGTTATTGACTAAAGGAGGCATTCATCTTAAAACTTAATCTTGTTCGGTTGCACAGAGACGGAAGAGTCTCGCAGGTGTTTAGGCCTCAGAAATACGTGAGCTTCGACAGAAAAGCACTTTCTCACAATGTGGGCGCTTACGTAAGAGGTCTTATTAATCTAAAACTCAGTCCCAACAATTGTTTTCTTTTGTTTGAGTCTAGTTCTTTTCTTTGATGTGTTGAGTTCAAAACTGATCTGAGCGACTCTGGTCAGCAGTTGTGTGAGCTACTCTCTCTGGCATTCAGAAATGTTTTACATGTAGCCCTGGTGAGTTTTCTAGCTCCGAGGCGATTGTAATTAAAATGTTCTCCTCTCACCTCGTCCTGTGTGTTATCTAATGTCCCCACACAAACTGTTGGTAACCTCCCCAGCAGCTTTGTAAAATCTGCTCATTTTCCGCGCTGAATCACAACAAATTATCACTGCAGTTATTACCGCAGGTCACTTTAGCGTCCTTAGGAATGCCTAGCAGTGCAAAGTTTAAAGAAGTGATGCAGCTGTTTGCTCACGACAGGACCTGGATGATGTGGCTGGATAATCTGAGGACCTTTCTGTTTAGTGTACACGTCCATGATTTTCTGCTTCAAAGGCTGAAATTCTGCCTTGGTAATCTTCTGTCTTTGTATGTGACATTTTTCTTGGTTTTCTTCTGAGTATTTAGTTTAGAGCATATATAACTCAGTGCTGTGCATCAGTGCAGCTCGACACAATTGTCAAGTCTAACCAAATAAATTATTTTAATTCATAGATTGAGGAAATGGGTTACAGAGTGCCCAGATTTCCTCCAGCCTCCTTTGGTGCTTATTTGCTCTGCTTGATTGAATGCGGTGGCCTGCGGGATCAATTGGCAGGCTGATCATGTTCTTTTTCTGTCTACTAACCTGTGGGAATATTACTCTTTGGCTTTTGTGGTAACACCAAGCTGTAGCTAATTAATTTGTCCCTCATAAATATATCAGTGTCATACAGCTTCTGGTCATCACTGGCAGTTGGTGCGATAGTATCTGGGATAGCTGCGTCTCAGATATCTGAACACCCCGTGAGCTAATGTTCAGCTTCAAATGCTTGTGCTGGCCTCTCCTGACGCTCCCTGGGCCTCTCCGGGTTTGGAACATCTTGTGCTTCAGGCACATAATCTGACAAGATCAGTGTAATGAGATTACTTCTGAAAATATATTTTTGGACATCAGTCACAATTTTGATTTAATCTACCTGTGAAAGAAATAGCTCAACATTTTTGGGTAATAAGTTTTTCGTCCTTCTAGCTGGGGAAAGACAGACTGTCTGTACAGTTGATAAGTACCTAGGAGCCGGTTTTAGCTTAAACTCTGCGTATAATGAATTGTTGTTTTAATTATCAAAGAAAAATGTGATAGCTCCAAAGCTTTGTGCCTGTGTGCTAAATAGCCAAATCATTTGTTATATTGTTTCATAAACATTTTAATTTCATTCATTTAATTTCCCTTAATAATTTCTATATTTGTCAACATTTTTTTTCCAGTTTTACGTTAACGTGATTTTTAAAGAAACATGCAAATTGTAGCTAAAAGAAACAATGCGCCAACTGTAAAATCTGGGCTAACAGCAGACAACAACTTTAGCTGATAGATGATAGGAGGTGCTGATATGATTTTTGTCATTTAGTCCTCTGCTGTGCAAAAGTCAAGAAGAATATTGTTTTAAAGAATTTCTGCCCTTCATGACACTACTGCTGAACATTTATCCAGCAAAAAATAACCAATTTACATCACAGAAAATCATGTTTCTGTCAATATGAGTCGACAATAACAATCGGCACACACTAACATTGGACGTATATGTGATGCAGCATGCAAAAAGCCGGTCAAAGATACGGACCATGAATCCCAGCAACGACGCAATCAAGAACAACTGGACTTCACGAATATTTCAAATATTTATTGTAGCGTCACTGCTTGCAAATGCTTCTTAAAGCTATGCCCCAAAAATACAGTTTAACAGTTTGTGATGCATAAACTGCAAATAAACACCTTGTCCAGCCAACGTTTTAGCCATGACGCGAAACCCCCTGCTCAGCGCAGACACAACGCCCAAGGGTGTGACTTTCACATCGTTAGCCTACAGTGATCAATGGTTTCGCATGATGCTAGCACAGATTTTATCAGAAGTTAACAAATGTGCTACAAGTGACTATTAATTTTCATTCTTACTATATTGCAATAACTCCAACGCACAGACAACTTCAAATCACAATCTCATCATAAAAGGTAGATAAATGAAACCAGTTTGCTGTCACATGCTGCATCACATATGTGTGTGTGTGCATCCTTAGCTACAATTGGATGTGTGATTGCTCCTTTTGGATCACCTTTTTCCCCTCCTTTCTTTCACACATTTGTTGTTATGCAACTTTTTAAAGTGACAGTCCCTAACCTCTGCTACTGTGCACTGGTGTTCTTGGTTAAACTGCTGGTATCCCTCCTCACAATGATAAAGTAAACTGACGAAAAAAACCCCCACATCTTTTCTATAAAGAGTACCCCAAATAAACCACTGACATCTGTTTTTAAAATATTGTGGCTATAGGGTGATTAAAAAAAAAAAAAAAGAAGAAGAAAAGAATTTGACACCAAGGAAATTTTTTAACATTCAGTAAACATCTTTCGTAAGGGTCACTATATTGAGGTAATTACAGATATGAATTTTCAGAAAAAGAGCACACATGAGAACTTGGAAGATAAGATGAAGGACACAAGCTTTCATGTGCCATTAAAGCAAATAGTGTATGTAAAGGGTGCTTTTTAAAGGAAAACAATGTCTTCATTAAAATATATTTATATATGTATGTATGTGATATGATTTACTACTACTGGCATGTCAGTGGACATTTCTAATCCTTGTATTCACAGGCAACTTTGCAGATCTAAGAGCGGTAACAAATGCCAGCGCCCCTCTCACAAAGCTGCACAAATGACATCAGTAACCTCATGTCTCAATATGCCAAATAAATAGGTAAGTGGATTTTCAATGGGAGTTTTGTTAAAAAGACAAAAGAAGAAAAAGGAACAAATGAAATAAAGAAGTACACTGAAGAATGTTGGAGCAGCATTCGCAACAATATGAAGAAAGTGAAACGGACAAACTGAACACAGAGGATTATGGTGGATGGTCATAACAGTCAAAGAAAGTGAAAAGTCTCAAATTACTCTATCTGCGAAACACATCTTAGGACACACAAGTAGAAACGTCTGGTATTTACATTTTTTTTCCTATTCAGTGTGCATCTATGTCACAACATTTTCCAGAAGTCCACAACATACAGTAAATTCAGGGTTTCACCTTTGGTTAATGTAATTATCAAGGCTAGGTTTAAAAAAATATAGAACACACGTCCATGTTACTTTTGCATACAGGTAAATTCAAAGTGAAAACATATCAACAAAGCAGCTGGTCAGCTCTAAATTTGCATCGGAGAAAAGAAACGTAAGGTATTTCGTCTTTACGTCAATGATTCTCGAGCAGTGAGAGCCCGGCGAGTTTCGTCTGCTGTGATAGAAAGTGAGTGTGGCTGATATTTATGATGGGTGTTTATGTGCCTGACATCTTTGCTTTAGTGTAAGTGGATCTTAATGTAAGAGGATAATCTTCTGATGTATTTCAGTGTGTTGCATTGAGCCAGTCAATATATGTCTCGTATTTCTCTCCCAACCCTATACACTTTCCGGACGAGGATTTCCATGTGTTATGACACAATGTGTCGTAGATCGTTATTTAATTTTTTTTTGCCAACAGATAAGCGAGCAACTCAGGCCAGCCTTGTGTGGTTGACAATATGAAACGAGATTTCTTTTTTTTAAAAAAAAGTCATACTGCTGGCCGCACAGAAGCAGAGCAAACTCACCATTTAGTAACCTATGACACCTACGAAGCCGACCCAACTAAAACATGTCGACGTTACGACCAAACATTATCTCTATCATATTAAAATATTCACATCTGTTCCTTACAAGACACTTTTTTCACATGTAAATAAAACATCTGTATTTTTGAACAAGTCTTCTTAGTTATCTTCACTTCATACATCTTTACATGTGTAGTAATTAAGGCAATCATTTTGGGCCGCGACTCACTCACACGCTAACTCCAGTCTCAGCCTTCGAGGGTTTGTTTACTGATACCATACAGCAGCTCTCTCCTCCAATTGTCCAAACGCCAAGTGTCATCCGGTTGTTGCTTTTCAGTGTCCGCTTGTGCTCAAGATGACCGGTCACAACGTTTTGCTTGTTCTCTGTGATTTCCAGAGATGCGGGCGGGGTGCAGGGATACTCCCTCTCCCTGTAACTGGCAGCGCTGCAACAAAGAGAGAAACAGGAAATCTATAATCATGCTTGACGAAACGGCACCCTCAAGATGGAGCAATTTGCCCAAACACCAAGCTGATATTGTGCATATTTTCCTTTCCCACCCAAAAGTTGGGCAAGATGCACTCACTACAGATAAACATCAGGGTCATTAAGCAGCAGCTCCTTCTGAAGCACTTTGGCAGGGGATACGTCTGAGCTTTGTATAAGACCACATGGGGGTTTAGTTACATAAATAAACCATTTGTTATACACCCCTTAACATGCTTACGTTCATTTATCCTTCAGTAGATTAAGCACTTAAAACAGTTTACTCTGTCTGCCAGTATCATATTCATCCAATGACAAGGGGTTCTGATTTATTGAACTGATACAGTTTATTTACACTGAGTGAAATAACCAGTGGTTTTGTTTTTTGTTTTTTTAATGCTGCACCGTCCCATCAAACCGGGGAAGCCCTAATGTCACAGCACTAGACACACCCATTGTTGTTTGGGTGTACAACTTTTGATAACATCATCCTGCTGGAGAAGGAGACGCACTGATAAGTCCCATCCACACAAGCACATGACTCGCCTCTGACTTTCAGTTACATAAACGTTACCTCGTCAATTCCGGCTGCTAGCAAAACAGGCAGCGCTCGCTCAAACAGGGCAAAGGTTATGTACGCTGTGAAGATGAAAAATCAAGCCTTTCATCAGCAAAACTGTGGCCAATCATAACACTTGTGCACGTCTGCGTGTATGTCCAAATGTCAAGGTTTAGGCTAATAGCTAAAGCATTTTAAAAGTATGCAACTTGTGAAAGCTGTAGATAGTGTTATTGCTCCTGGGTGCCTCCTGGGTGAGGTATGGAAATGTCTCGCCGGGAGGAGGCCCCGGGGAAGATCCAGGACACGCCGGAGAGATTATATCTCTCGGCTGGCCTGAGAACGCCTTGCTGGGGTAAGGAGAGAGAGGTTT